>NW_016909095.1:789938-820098 GCF_001483705.2 Eufriesea mexicana
GTTCGAACGCTGCTTTGAAACACCGAGCAGGCACGTTTGAGGATCAGCAGCCCCATCTGCACTACACCAAACACCCGAATCATCCCGTTCCGGCGCGCGACCCTCGATCAGCCGCTGAAATACCAGCATGACGAGGAGATTTTTCAGCGGGAAGTTCTTGTTCGCCAAGTTAGATCTCATTATGCCTCCCTCAAGTGCTCGAATCATCGCTCACCGAGCCAGCTTCTCGACCTCCGGCCAAAGTTAGGCTCAGCCCTCTTTACTAGCTTACTAGCTACGACCCTCGCATCGTGGTCGACAAACTAGGCACGATATCGATACCTTACTCACTAACGGGATCAGTTCATATTCGCTGAAAAAGAATTCTAACTCTGTTTTATTTGGAAACTAGGCTTTAGATCGAAGTGATTAGTGCGAAGAGTGGCATCTATAGTGCAAAGAAGGATCTATATTCGCGGGAAAAATCGACGTCGAAGAAGAAGAACAGACGATATCGAGGGTTCATACAGCTATCAATTATTGCAAGAGTTATTGTATCTCTTGACCTAAACTAGACAGACCTGAAAATAGTCTAGATTTGATCTTAACATCCCAAATAGAGAGATCACCCGATCACCGAATACAATTGGATGGATTTTGCTGACCCCTGAAGATTCTTCAGAGACAGGTCAACGATCGATCGAGAAACGACTCGTGCTAAACTCCGTCTTAGATAGAATTCTACCGCTATTCTATGATTAAACGTGAAGCTTCATCGAAGAAACGTGCGCAAACTTTGGCAATACCACCTCTACCCTATCGCGGGCTCGTGCACATCTTCCTCTGCCACCCCGTCTCCGCCACCAGGTGGCGCAGACGTCGGCGAACAGGAGGAACCTCGTCACCTCATCACCGCGCACCCTATCGCGAGCGACGAAAACCAGCAAACGATTCGTTAAAGAGGGTGGTAGGATCGCGTTCGTCAAAGGAATTAGCCGAAAGCAATTAACGTTTAGACGGGAGGTGGTGCGCGGCGGTGGCAAGCAGGTGATCCTTTCAGCGAGGCCAGAATTCTCGAGAGTTTGCGCGAGTTCTGCGGCAAGGACTCGTCTTAGCTGGTAGAGAGAGAGAGACCAAGCTGGCATCTTAACAAACGCGCCGCTGGCTGCCAGCTACTCAGCGAAATTAGAATCCGGCTGCGATCGCTCGAACTTGCAGCCGCATGTTCGGTCTCGCTCGCTCGCGCGACCAACATTCGTTAGCTCGAAACGAATTCGTGCCGGGACGTTAGCTGGAACGGCGCGTCTCAATGCGGATAGCGCGCGCGCGAGCGATGCGCGGGGGCACAAAGAGGCCTCGGCACGAAGAAAAGCTCAGCGTTCGAGGCCATCTCTCGTGTCTGCTCGCTGTGGAAACCGTTCCGGAAGTGTCGACGAAACGCCTAATGAGAGAAACTAGGTGACGAGTGTCGACGCAGCCGGATCTCTCTGCTCGTTACGTAACGTTTCGTGACGCGCCAGCCCTCTGATGCGATCGTCCTCCATTTACGCAACCTGTCTCGCAAGCAAGGACTCGTGTGTGGATTTCGCCGAGAAATATGCTTCTCAAAGTGGGATACGCGATTTGCAAAGCGACTCGTCGCTAAATCACTAGCAGCCACGCGTTCGCTGCTGTATTCAGTCTCTATCCTAGTTAGCTGACACGATCTAGGTCCTAATGGAGCCATACGCGTCTAGCAGCGCTCGGATTCGCGAAAGAAACGTCCCGCACGCGTGTTCATTTGCACAGCTGTCCATTTGCGTAATGCACGCGAGTGTACGCACTGACGCGGGCCTGTTTTATGCATTTATACGCGTTACTCGTCGTGTCCCACCGCGGCGCCGAAAGCTTTTGGAAAATGAGCAAGATAATGGGCGAGCCCGTGACGCGGCTGGGAATATTTTGCAAACAGTAACTGACGGCAATAGCGGCGTGTATTACAAAGCGAAACTGCGATATCCGTTTTCCAGGTATGATACATCGCGTAATCGCACTGTACCTCGCAAAATTACCGGGATGTCGTCAAACGAAACCGGAATACGTCGTTCTTGCTCCAGCCATGATCGCTGACGTGTGTATGATCGCGAAACGGGTTAGACGAAATCGGAACGTCAGAGATTGAGTCGATTGTTTCGAAGTTGGGACGTGTCTGTCTATAGACGGAGCAAATCTGCTACTATGTATCTTATCGACGTTGCTCCTGTACCTCGCTCCCCACGTACGATCGGATCCGTCTGTTTACCAGCAGCTAGAGCGTCCACTTGCGAAATTTTCGCGTGGTTTTCCTCGGAAATTTCCCCAACCCTCCCTCTCGCGGAGAAACGAAGCAGTAGCGCGACCCTGAACAACCCGCTCTCGCGAGAACTACTCTGCATTCACCCCTCCGCAAGGATAAGCTCGTTGACCATCGAGTTTCGAAGTCGCAGCCAGGCTAACTCGTCCACTCGCTTAATCGCTGGTCGGGCTACGAGAACTGGCGATTAATTTAAAATTACCATAATGCCCTGTTCCATTTAGCACAGGAGCGGAAACGCGGCGTCAAAGCGAGTTGGGAACGCGTTCCACGCGAATAGGGCGCCCCGGCTTTCGACCCACGCCGCAGACTTCCTTCGTTGCAAAATTGATTCGTGGATGCGCACAAAGAGAGCGGCGAGACGGGTTCGAGCGCGAGATGAAAACGACTTCCGGCTGGCGACGCTCGCCCATCGAAACGCGGCGGAAAAGTTCGCCCTCCCAAGGACTGAAAGAGGAACGAGGATTTTTTCGTTCCCCAAGCACCCTCGACCGCGGGTTTCGACAACTTCGCAACTGCCTCACCCTTCTTCCACCCCCCAGAGAAGTACCATCCTCTAGAGGCGGAAGCCGCTAGAAGGACGCTGGCTTCCGGCTTCCGTGGAAATGATTAGTTTAGGAAAATTAGTTAGAGTCTAAACAGATTAGTGGAACCGTTGGGATACCCCCTGATTAAGGCCTTGTTCGGAACTACCCTCCTTCGAGGTTCTTGAGAATTAGGAGCCCAGGCCTCTATCGGCCACCCCGACACGCACCTGGTGTCTACAATTTCGTTATTTACGGTCAGGAACACTCGAAATTCAAATTAGCACTCGGAGGACTCCAAGTTCCATCTTGTTCCCGATAACGATTGATGTACTTTGGCCTCGGAGGGACGGGCAACTTCAAACGGGGGCTATGCTTCGGGATTGCTAGCCGGTTTTCCAACTTTCGGCCAGCTTACATTGTATCTGCATATGCATATCCGGACTTTGTGCAAAGTGCATGAAAATCGGACCGGTGCCTGCCAAAAACTACCCTTTCATCTTTATCGAGAGTACCCTAAAGACGTCGCAGACTGATCCATTCACTGGGCTCGGTCCCATCCGCCTGCATAGTCTGAGAGTTCTAGGAACGTGTCTAAATAGGTATGTACCTGATGTATCTGATCTGTCTGATCTATCTGATCTATCTGATTGCGAAAAGATCGTGTAATAAGGCTAAAATTCTGTCGTCGACTCGTTAACCTAGCTGATGGGCAATTGGGGAAGCACGCTTTATTGGCGAGTCAAAGATCGCTTATACGAAGCTGTCTCGTTGCTCTCTTGATGGTCCACTGAAACGACCGGTTCGTTTAATCATCGCGAGCAGTCGGTATGTCTCGAGGGACGCGATTAAGAAAATCAAGTGCTCGTTACCGTCGTCCGCGGAGCATTACGGAACGGCAAAGAAGCTGGAGAGCATTAAGAGGAACTTTGGCGGAGCCGTTTGTCCCGTGGTTATTTATTTACCTCGACTGGCGTGTAATCGTTGCAAGAGCTGGGGGGTGGTGTGGCGGATATGGCGTTTGGACGGACAAACGGGCCGTGGGTGGCCATAGAACGTGAAAACTCCTCCGCGAAGAAACACAACGACGGATAAAAAGAACTGCGGGGACGGGGCGGAAAAAATTGGACCGTTGACACAGTTTCGAGCCAATAAACGGCCTCGGTAACTCACGGACTTTCCAAGCTTTTGGCTTCTGGCCGCGAGGTCCACGGCTCGCTGCAACTCTGCGATGGCGCGCCGATACCTTTGCCCGCTCGACCATGCTTCCCATCTTCCCCGGTACCGACCTGCCTCGAGCGAGATCCGTTCACCTCTCGGCAACGTAAAAATTAGTTTACGGATGCCTAACTTCGGGAACTGGGTTTCTTGGACGAGCTTGCCGTGCCGAGATTGACTCGAGCAAGTTTCTTGTACTATGTACTTTGCAACTAGGGGTATTTTCTGTTTGGAGTCGATTACTTCCGCGTAGACACGAGACGCCACGGTGTACGCGTCCTTTGCTCAAGATGCTGTTAGAAGATAACCATGGTATCGAGATATCGAGGCTAAAGAAGCTCTATACACGATGGGTAATCTCCTACGAGCGCAACTGAGAGATTGTCGAGAGAGAAATACGTGGAAGCACGATTGGACAGAGATACAGGTCTAGCGATACGAACTGTCAAGTTTTTGACGAACGAATTTCTATGTAGACGCAATGGTCTCCTGGTCTGAGACGCGTAGAGGGATCTCGAGGTGATCTCGAGCTTTGGAGAAGCTTGGAAAAATATTGGATACGATGACAGACTAATTGTTCAACGAAGAAGAAGCGACTAACTGACACCTTGACACTTTGACACCTAGAAGACACGATGTTAGTATATCTGAACGACAAACTCGTGACGAGAGAGCAGTCGCCCTGACCAAAAAGAAAAACGAATAGTGCATAAAGAGGAACAAGAACGAATTAAGCACTGAGGATTACCGATTGAACATTCAGAGGCACAGGTGGGAGCATTCTGCCAACGTAAAAATTGAGAGCCCACTTATTATAGGTTTGCTTGATCGGAATTCATGCAGGTCTATCTAGATACACTGAAAGATCGCTCCATGTAACACATTTTCTGACAATGACATCATCTGACAAAATTTTGAACCACGTAGAAGAATAAAAGAACCAATAGACCATGAACATGAACTATGACATGCAGAAGGCACCCATAAGCCAAGAAAGATCAAGAAACTGACGACCAGGATTACAGGTTAAACATTCAGAGGTACAGGTGGGTGCATTCTGCCAACGTGAAAAGTGAAAACCCACTTACTACAGGTTCGCATGACCGAAATTCATGCAGGTCTACCTAGATACACTGAAGGATCACTCCATATAACACATTTTCTGACATTGACATCATCTGACCAAACTTTGGACCACGTAAAAGGATTAGAAGACCACGAACATGAACTATGACATCCAGAAGGCAAACATAAGCCACGAAAGATCAAGAAATTGACGACCAGGATTACAGATTAAACATTCAGAGGCACCGGTGGGTGCATTCTAACAACGTGAAAATTGAGAGCCTACTTATTATAGGTTTGCTTGATCGGAATTCATGCAGGTCTTTCTAGATACACTGAAAGATCGCTCCATGAAACACATTTTCTGACATTGACATCATCTGACCAAATTTTGGACCAAGTAAAAGGATTAGAAGACCACGAACATGAACTATGACATCCAGAAGGCAAACATAAGCCAAGAAAGATCAAGAAATTGACGACCAGGATTACAGATTAAACATTCAGAGGCACCGGTGGGTGCATTCTAACAACGTGAAAATTGAGAGCCTACTTATTATAGGTTTGCTTGATCGGAATTCATGCAGGTCTACCTAGATACACTGAAAGATCGCTCCATGTAACATATTTTCTGACACTGACATCATCTGACCAAACTTTGGACCAAGTAAAAGGATTAGAAGACCATGAACATGAACTATGACATCCAGAAGGCAAACATAAGCCAAGAAAGATCAAGAAACTGACGACCAGGATTACAGGTTAAACATTCAGAGGCACCGGTGGGTGCATTCTAACAACGTGAAAATTGAGAGTCCACTTATTATAGGTTTGCTTGATCGGAATTCATGCAGGTCTATCTAGATACACTGAAAGATCGCTCCATGTAACACATTTTCTGACATTGACATCATCTGACCAAATTTTGGACCAAGTAAAAGGATTAGAAGACCATGAACATGAACTATGACATGCAGAAGACACCCATAAGCCAAGAAAGATCAAGAAATGGACGCCGAACATCGCGCGAGCCATCTGCTATGAGACACAGCATCAACCACTTCAGCCTCCACACCTCGAAGACCAAGAAAACCGTATCGAAGCTCGAAAGCAATATGGCGCTCATTCCCAACGCTGGATTTAAAGAAGGTGGCGGCGCGACGCGGTTTTTTGTCTGTGCGGCTGCAAAGTCGAAGGCTCTCAGGCAGTCTGGCTCGCTGGGTCGTCACAAAGAGCTCGCGGGGGTGCGAGAGAGAATGTCCATGGTCGAAGGAGGGCCAACGGAATGGCGGAGCGCGTCGCGAGGCATTTGTCGCGCGCGTTGCCACACGCCGGCGTGGTGCCGGCGAGTACGACGGGGTGAAAAAGGCAAAGCGGAGGAGACGTCGCGTCGCCGTTCAGACCAGCCGACGCCCGACGCTCGCTGGGGACAAAAAGAACGCAGGAAATCGCGTCGAAGCGACGTACCACCCCCGGAGAAAAGGTCGAAACATCGCGAGGAACGCGTAGCTCCAAGTTTTACGCTTCGCGAACGCGCGTTTGCCAAAATTGGACGCCGCTTACGTCTTTGGGGGTAAATTAATCACAGAGATGGGGTTGATCAAATGAAACTCACCACGGGGAGTATCGTATGTTGCAAATTAATTACGATCATGCAACGATTGTGACAGGTGTGCTAGAGGTTGCAAGCCAATACCGATTTTGGACTTCAAGGACCTTCGATACGATGTAAGCATCAAGGGGTGGGTTTTTCGAGTTTAACGCTAGATTTACGGACGTTATCTGTATACCTATTTCTAAGGGCACCTGTCAAATTGACAGGTAAAGGAAACCACGTGCCCTTTTTTTACGATTAATTTAATTTAAGCGTTTGAGTCCCAAGCAACGCTAGAGGCTTTTGGAAGAACTCGGTCGAAAACCCCTGAACAGCGCGATAACGCTTGCCTTAACCCTTTGACTGTGGTACATTCTCAAAGAGAATCATCAATACAGACGGCGCGGTATTTGACAATTGACAGAACAATATTAAAACAATTGCCGATATTCAATTGCTATGTTATATTTCAGATGGAATCAATTGGTAAAATAGCAAAAGTGATAGAATAGGAAAAATATAAGGAGCGTGTATTTAAATCTTTCCTATATATTGATAAATTTGTGAGGACGTATATATACGTCTTTCGTATATAGTGATAGACTTGTGAGGACGTATATGTACGTCTTTCGTAGTGAAAGGGATAATCGAGTGCGAACAGGTCCAAACGGCGCGATAGCGCTTGTTTACTTTTATGTCTACAAATCCCAATCGTCGCAAAAGCGCTTGTTGGTACTATGTGACGTACATGCATCAGCAAAGTTGAGCGCGATCGCGCTGCTTGGGACACAAATGGTTAAAAACAATTATATATTATATTAACAATCTTAATATAAGTTAATTAAATCTGTTACCATCGTATAATTGGAGCAACCTTTCCGTCAAATTGACGGGTTCCGTAAATCTAGTGTTAACAGGACCTGGTATCTCCTGATATAGTCACTCTCAAATCCGGAACAGTGTAGAACGTTCTCAGAGTATCGTAACTCATAAAGACGTGTTTAACCCTTTGCGGTCGATGTCCCCACAGCGGAGACATTCGCCAATCGAAAAATACAGAAAATTCCAAAAATTAAAAATTTGTCCAGATGAAGACGCTCTACCTAATACACGACGTATACCTATTGCTGTAAAACTGAATTCAATTACTTCCCTAGGCGCTAAACGCTATGATTTCATCCTAGAAATTACAACATCGTATTTCATTAACACATTGCGTACCGCCCACGAGTTTTCTCGTGTTTCGCGTGCTATCTGTTGAGGACCGCTCACGAATTTTCTCGTTTTTTCTTAGATGTCAACACACTGTCTTGTCAAAACGTGCGGTCCCTGGCGTATGTCTTAGAGATTTCTATGCGATACGCAATGTGTTAATAAGCCTTGTAGCAACGAATTTATAGAGATTCGTCCTGCTTATAAAGGGTGCGAAGAGACTTTACTTAACGCGGGGGTTGTATCCTTTTTCGCGGCGAACTTTACTGGCTTATTCCCAGATGTTACTTACATCTCGCGTGCTCGTATCGGTTAAATTCTGAGCGGAATTGGCGACTTTCTAAATCCCCTTCGTAAGGGCTGAACGGTTGGCTGGTTGACGAGGGGTGGCGTTAGCATCTGGAAAATATACGCGTGTCTGGCGCGACCTTCGTTTCCCATGGATATCCTCGGATATCGTACAGCGATATTCGAAAAATTTATTAGGGAAATAGAGCGTCGAAAATTATTAAATATAACGCTGATACCCGGCGGGGAAGCTGCGCTTTGTCAGATACGAATGAACGAGTCGTCGAAAAAGTGCGTCGTTGGAACGTTGCAACGTGAAATATGGCCGAACGAGTAACGCTCGCGAGTAAGTCAGGCAAGGGTAATCTGTTTTTATACGCGGAATGCATATTTATGGAATTTATCGCGGATGATTCTCATTCATCCCGGGCTCCCGGGAATTTTTTATATTCCCGAGCATTTACGGACAGCGCTGAAACGAGCGAGACAAGGAATAAACGAGGAGCGAAAATACGAGAAGCGTAATGTTCATTCCAAAATGTATACAAATACTAATTCCTTCCCCTCCCCAATCCTTAGTTCCAAAAATCCATATGCACTATACCTATTTTGACGGATGTGAGTCAAATTGTTCATACCCTACACTCATTCTCAATTCACAGACCCGTACCCCACCCCAACTCTCACCCAATCTAATCCTCAATGAAGACGCAAATCCACCATAAACAAACAGATAATTAACTCGCATCCTTTAAACCTCTACCTCGATCAAAAAAACCCAAACTTCGCATACCATTCCATGCATTCACCCCGAAGAAAGAAGTCCCGAGTCGAGGAGACAACGGTTACCTCTTTATGACCAGCGTCCTACGATTCGCGGACCCCCAAACCTCCTAAAACACCATTCCAGTCGATCCTAGTAAAAATCGTAACCGTTCATAAACTAATACACAATTAGCCGGATTTAATTAAACCTTCGCCTTCCTTTGAAAGACCTGTACCTCCTATCCCTATTTCCACACTTACCCTTAGGAACAAAGGACCCGAATCAAAGGGACGATGGTTTACTCCTTTACAACCAGCGTCCCACGACTCGCGGACACCTCGACCTCCTAAACTAACCCCCGAGTCAACCCCCATAAAAGGATTAAAATTTCCTAAAGACCTAGAAACAAATTAACAATTTGTTTAAACTTCCACTTCCACCTACAAGCTCAGAACTCCATTCACATCCCTCCAACGAGCACGCCGCCAATAGAAGAAAAACACACCCACCACTTAAACACCTCGACAACCAATCACAGCAACACACTAACCTATAAAATACACGAAGTCTAGAAGACAGACACATTCCAAACGAGAAAACGACACAGTCAACATAGACTATCTTACGCATATCGCTGATTCAAATCAAATCAACTTGTAAATATACTTTGTGAATAAATTATTGTAAAATCGGAAGAAATAGTTTACGTTTGTAAAAAGACGTAAACCTTCGTCTGAAATCTTCCTGTTTCGCAAGAAGGTTCGGACGAAAGATGTAAATCGTTCGGCGACCTCTGACCGGGGAACTATGGGGGTCTATCGAGGAGAAACAGGTGGTGCAACGGAGTGGTAGTCGATGATTAAGGGAGATCTGATATTATATTTAATCGCGGGTAATCGTGCAGCTTGTCTGGGTGCAAAAAGGGCCGGCCATTTGGTGGGCGATGTGTTAATTACGTAAACACCGCGGAGTCATTAGCGACCGCCGGGATTATGGTCGGCGAACAAATAAATAAATAAGTTTCGTCGCAGAATTACGCGAATTAATACCGCTCTCCGAGACTGTATCGTTAATACCACTTCTCCCTTTATTGCGAATAATCGACGCGGAATGCGCAGTCATGCACGCGTTGGCCATTCTACGTCCCAGCGAATACCGAGCGAAATTAGTCCTAGCTCTGCGCGCTTGCATCGCGAAAGGAACATCGATCCTCCGCGTAATATGCTCCTTCGCCACGAATCGCGCGACTCGCACGTAAAATTAGAATCGAATTTGCGGTTTCGGCTTTGCGAGGAATTCCCCTCGTGTTCCCGCGGGGGTCACCAACGAAAAACTTCCACTCCGCCAACGAGTTTACGCGGGGTAACCTCGTCTATATCGCGGTAATCGAGGCATTAGCTCGCGTAATTCGACGCGACTTTACGAGTGCGGTAATGACTCGAGAGAAACGAGCGAGTTACGCGGATAATAATGACCGACCCGAAAGTAACTCGACGTGTTACCCCTCGTTTTCTCTTCACACCCTGCTCGGACGTATCGCGATGGAGGCACCAGTGCAGGAGGTCGGTCGTGAATTCGGGGTACCGAATCTCGCGATTTCACCCCTGCTCCACCCTTCGAACCCCTTTTTCTTCCTTTTTCCATGTCCCCGACGCGAGATTAAATTCGCGCACAGCTGTTGGACCGAACGAATTTCATAATTCACCCCCGTTCCTGCGCCATGGCTCGGGTAACTTCCTTAATTCAGCCCCCAGGACGAAGACGAGCGCTTTTCTGCGAAATTATGAAATTTTAAACGACGTCTTATGCCCGCCGACGCGAGGAATTTCTATGGCCGAGGAAATACACGTTTGTTCCCGAGTCATGGCCGGTATTATCGATAATTTAGCGTTACGTTACGGCGTGGCGGTTAATTTCCAAGCACAGCGGCCATCTTTGAACACAGTCTCGCGCACTTGCGCGAGCAGAGCCACCGAAGTTAGTGGGATTTAAAAAAACAGAAGCCCCGCGACCCAGAAAAGCTAAGAAGCCACGGTTTAGATAATGGAAAGAGCGTTTCGCGGAGACAAATGCGCCAACCGACGCGGCTGCAATTTAAGGCGCATTTAGCGTTTCCGGGGCGAGTAATTCGCGTTAGCTCGAGAACGCGTCGTACTCCTTTTATCGCTCGCGTCCTGTTTTTCGGGGACAAGAGGTGTCCCGTCCGAGATGATCGGCGTTCGTTCCCGAGGGACAAGGGAGGAACACGTAACGTACCTCGAAAGGGAAAAACTGCCATGTAAACTTTCTTCTGTGCCAAGTTGCCCGATGTCGCGTCGTAAACTGCGCTGTTTTCCTTCCAGCTCCTTGTCCTTGCCGATTTCCCATCGAAGCCGGACAACTTCTGCCGCGTTCCTCCACTTTTCCTGCAAAAATGGATACGTGAGTTGGGTTACGTGCACGCGCGGTGAGGGATGGAGTGGACGTTCGAGTCTTAGAAACATGCGCACGCGGGGAATAAAAATACGGTGCTTTTCATCACTCTGTGCTTCTCATTCGTGTCTATTGTCTCCCTTATAGTAGCAGTCGATGACATGGATCTGGCCGAAGTCTTTACCCCTTTGCACGACTCGAGCGGGGTGAGTGAGGGCGATACTAACTTATTACTTAACGCTATGCCGTCTGCACGTCTGATCGGAATTCTTTTGCCCGACGCCGGTAGAAGTAACTCATCATTTGCACATGACACCAACCTGGTATCACTGGCATGAAGGTGGAGGACGAGAGGGATCGAGTGAAAATAGCACTACGTTCCCTTAGTAGGACTTTATTATATACGGGGGACCAGATGCGGAAAACGGAAGGCTAGCTTTTTGGCAAAGAGCCGTGTCCTTGGAGAGGCGTAAACGAACTGACTTTTTATTTTTCGCCGCTCATTAGGCGTCGAGATGGTCCGCCAGTCATGGGGCCCAGGTGGTAAAGGCATAAATCAGGCCCCCATTGACCCGGGACCCTAGATGTCTCGAAACAGTCGAAAATATTTAGAAGGAACCTTCGTTTTCCGTATCTGGGATGTGTCCTTACAGGCATTTGCCCGATAGTTTTCGCGTGACACCGGACGGCATAGCGTTAACCATTTGCGCTGGCAAGAAATTCGCAGATGCGTGTGCCAGAACTGTCCAGTGTTTCTGTGACAATTGCTTGGCAACGTGTATACCACGTTGTTGGCGACTTTGGAACAAAAGCATTACGACGTGCGTGGCACGTCTTCCCAGCGCAAGTGGTTAATGTAACGTAACGATATGTGCAAGTGTCATGAGAAGTGCCATGATCTACAACCGAATAGCTTCGAATCGCTATTTCCTCTCGGAAAGTGGGAGAACCTTCGAGGATTTAATACAAGGCTGAACAGCAACCGCGATACTAGGTCATCCAGCAGAATCTTAACCCTTTACGTATATACGACTTATTTTTCCTCAGTTCTATTCGGTTCCCGAGTATTTCCACATTTGAAGAGTATTGAATACATATGCACGCGTAGTTTCGTTAAAGTAACGCTATTTTCGATGAAATCTTGCGAAGTTATTTATTAACCCCCTGCTGTACGATTTAAGTTACGATAGCGCGTGCCATAATCAACAGCAACGTGGGAATAACACGGAACCAAGGCAGGAAGATATTGATGAAAAATAACCACGAGCCTGACCAATGAAAATAATCACTGAACGTTGCAGAAGCGCGTTTAAAGTGCTATTTTTCTAGCTATGTAAATGCACAGTTTTATTAAACATTAGAGAAACCTGTCTATGTTACTATTTCTCTAGCTATGTAAATTATTATACTATATCTTCTCTGAGTGCAACGAAAACCTTCAAACTGATTCCTCTATTATCGGTCACGGACCACTCTATCACCCAATCTAAATATTCTACTAAATACTCTAAATGTATAGAACAGTGAGGAAATTGTAAGGATATAGAATAAATGTTACTAACCGAGCTCTCGTTCGAAGACCCTTGAGGTTCCAATGGCACGTGGCACGATCAACAACAAAATCGGTCACGTCGCGCACTTCGTGCTAACCCGACGAAGAATAACACGCAACTGAGACAAGGAAACGTATGCGAAATTAACCACGAGCCTGTCCGAGCCTGGCTGTGTTTACGTTCGAGCCTATCTACGAACCACGCCTCCCACTGCGTCATGTTTGGGCAGATTTCCTTACCATGAACCTCGCACGATATCGTAGGCGAAGAGGTTAGCATATTTAATATTTCGTTATTCGGATAACTTATCTGCATAAATTCTCACGCAGATTTTCTCATTTTCCACGGAAAACGCCTTCGTGCTTGCCAATTTCACCGTTCTCTCAGGACTGTGACTATATTCGACTACCTCACGCACACAAAGTTCCTTAATCTGACGATATCACAATTGTTCGTCTGTCACGCGTTAGTTTAAACTCTTTTAAACCCTGTTTTATTACATCTCCACGGTAGGTTCGACAGATAGACAGTACTGCAATCGATAATAACAAGAAAGAGAAATGAAAAAGTAATCTAAATGACTTGTCTTAGGTCATTACAATAGGAAAACGTAAATCTACGTGATCCATGCGTAAATATTGAAGTGTTAAAGGAGCGAGAACGATTATGCAAGAAGGGTAGAGCATGTTTGGAAACTTGTACGAAGGAAAATGGCGGAATGCAGGCATGCTTGTAACTCTGAGCGAAGACGAGAGACTTGTTGGAGGGATGGGATCGACTGGAGTTTCGCGGAAGATCGAAACGACGGATAATCCGCGTTACGATGCAACTCGTCGAAAATGTACAGTAACGTAAGTGAAGAAGCGTCCGCGAGAGCGCGCCGCGATAGTGACTCGGTTCGATGGCGTCGGTGCAATGGCGTGCAGACAGGCAATAGCGCGGCTGCGAAATCAAGATCCAAAATAACCGCCGTAAAGCTTCGCGGCCGTTGATTCCGACCGGACAATTCAATCCCAAGATTAAACAGTCGATTACAATTTCAAGCGGGGCTCGTTCGAAATTAATTTGGCCGCGATCCAAAATCGTCCGCCGGTAAACATATTAGGTTGCATTCTCGTGACTAACGGCCGCGACGCCCTTCTAGGGGGAACAAAAGAACGCTGCACCGGCAATTTTCATTATGAGTTCGCGCGACGACGATGAGAGTTCATCAAATCGAGGCACGAGAACGCCACTGAAATTTCGGAGATTACATTCAGCCGTGTCGGGCCGGAACTTGCTTCCGTTTTAATCTTCGAGGCGAGGGTGCTGCGCATGAAAGGAACGCGAATCTGATTAACCATAACGTAAAAACGGCCAATAATGGTGTAATAATGGCGATAATAATAATAGGTCATGAAAATTTTCGTTATTGACCGAAAATATCACTCGTGTCAGAGTATATAACAAGATTAATGGACGTTATTCGACATAAAATAAGAATTGCAATTACATTGACGTATTACCTCGCTTAGCTCTCAGCCGATCGACTAATCATCTTCTCATCGACATATATCTGGAATATTCGAAGAGATTCGTCGTGACCTCTCTCCATCTCCCTCGCTAATCAATTCTCGACCAAGCTGGCACCTCCATTGTACCCGCGGACTGACCGAATGGAAGAGAAATGCACGAAGACCCGTGTTCGCGTTTCCTCCGGCATTCAATAGCACGACCCAGCTAATCTCTTCGTAAATACACATTACGACAAAGTGAATTTAAATGGAACGTCCGAGACAGGTGGCGCGAGCGGAAGAGGAAAGAAGCAGAGGAAGTCGCGCATATATATACATACGTAGGCGCGTACCCAACTCGGTGGGCCAAGGACAAAGGCGGGAGAGGAAAAGAGTGGGGGTAGAGAGTATCGAGAAAACAAAGGTAGGTTGCGCGTGGATATCGACGTCGCTTCGATTCCAGCTTACAAAGGAAACAGAAAAATGTCCGAGCAACGGGAACGTTCCGATAAAGGCAGCACGCTCGAACGAACGTCCGCTCGGCCGAATGCATCTGGCTGCGTGTTATCGGCTCGCCTGCAGACCCTGCGGTTCGACGTTCGACCGAGCTACAGGCCGAAGCCTGGGTGTTAAGGACGCGCGTCGCGATCGACCCCCAAGATAATCGCGTTCTCCCGCCTATCGCTAGTGCCACGGGGCTGGAATCGGTGTCGTAAAGCGACGACGGTCGATCGACTGACCACCGGCTCGTTCCCCCCCTCCACTCCCGCGGGCCGCCGAGCCTCGTGTCGAGTCGCGTCCCGTCGTCTTAATTCGGGCCTAATGCGATCGAACCGCGCGATTGCGGCGCCCGACTGCCCCGCCACTCCCTATCGGCGGAGACTCGACGAATCTTGATACGGCGTATCGCATTGTGCGGTCGCGCTATTAATTGTGCGCGGTAAGGCAGGTGTCTGGTTATCAGGGGGATTACAATCGGCACGCTGAGAATGCGCGTAATTGTATTCGCCGCGAATTGCCGCGTCGTGTGTTCGTTCGGACGATTTGTGGCGTTAGGCGGCGTCGTTGGCATAAACGTGCTGGGGGAAATTGGAGTTCATAGTCCGACGATGACGGGGATATAATTCTCGGCTCAAGGTATTCTTTCGACAACGATGTTTCACCGGGAGAATTACACGCGAGAAGTTTCCGCGTATCCGATAGAGGCGCTGCGAGCGCGACACGCTCTTCGCGCGCTGCTCTTCAGGGACTTTTTTCCCCCAGGCCGACGAGCGGTAGTTTAAATTTTGCGGAACCCTACACGGTGTCGCCACTGTGTACCGAGCGCGTCGTTAATCCTGAAATATAGACGAGAGAAAGCTCGCGTTGTCTCGTGAATTTTAACGGTATAAACATTCGTCGTGCGATGGGCTCGGAATAAAATTTCACGGACAAAGTGGCTCTCTTCTTCCATCCTTCCTGTTCGGTAGCTAATTCGGCGCGTGCCGGTGTGTTTGGGGAGGTTTCGTCCCGGCCACCGGCTGGGAAACTACTCCCTTTAACGTGTAGCGAAAACTCTGGGAACGACGTTTGAATAAAGAATACTTTGGAGCTTTTCAGCGGACGTGTAGAGCGCGACGGGAAAGTATATCGAGAAACGACATCGTTTCCTGTACGGCATGATTCATAACTTCTCCGCGAGAGTAAAGAGGCAAAATAAAAGCCATTGTTCTTGGCTTCCCCGGGAGTCACGTCGTAAATTCGGGCTTCCCGAGAGTTCACCCATTAGACACACGCCGTGTCTTGAGTTTCAGGACCACAGTTTTCTCTCGGCAGCCTCACCAGCCCGTGATGTGTATCGCAGGGGCAATAATTTGATTTGCCTCACACCCACCCTTTCGTGATATACGTGTTTTCGTCGCGAGCCTCGATCCTTCCAATCGGACTTCGATCTTGCGGGCAACAGTTTTGCGATTTTCTCGGAATATGCTATTTTATTTTACATTTTCGACATACGGAGCGTCGTAAGTGTTGAAGTGATTTGTATTGTTTACCCGTTACTGGTTAAAGGCTACCACTATTAGGGGCGAAGTAATAGATATTGGCTAAGATACGATTTTTGAAAATGGGAAATTGTGAGTTGCTGTATGCATAGTCCTGGATTTTCCAAGTGCCTACTGACCTAAGTAGCTGCTTGCGCCCACGTGGGTCTGATCATTGACTGATATAGAGTACTCTGTTCAAATAAAGCTCCTTCAAATTAGAAATTAAATCTCTAGTAGGGATTCTTCTTCGAAGACAAGAAACATTCCTCCACTGTCTCAAATAATCGGTCAAATTGCGCACGCTATAAGCCACTGCTAAATGTAAACTGATTCGAGGACTGCCAGAGTAAGCTTCCGAGAGGATCGAACTATATTTTCCTTGATCTTCAAAGCGTAGGACAATATTATTCTGTTATTTTTCTAATTTCTGCTATTTAAATAAGCGAATTCGATTGGACGGTGTACGGTCAGGGTGAAATTCCATGTTGCCTACCGACGCCATCGACTTCTCGTTCACGCGCTCGTGATCATTTAAAGGAAACCGTGGCAAACTTAAACCAAGGGTACTTATGAATGCCATTCGAAGCATGTGTTCCTGATTAGAAACTCATTTCGACCCACGCATAGGTCAGCGAGCAATGAGCGCTCTCAATACGGCGAGAACAATGGCGTCATTGGTACCATATTAAAGCGAATAATTTAAACTATACGTCGTTATACATCATCGCGAGACGGTTGCTATGATTATTGACCTTTCGTACTAAACTGGCGTGTTTAGAAACGAATTTCCAACCCTCGCGAAGGAACCACCCCCGTCAGTTCTTATTAATCAAAGTTCATCGGTGTGATTGGAGCCAGAGCAGGGCGCGAAATCGACGTCGTAAACCATCCCCGGGCCACCTCCTGTTCGTCTTGATTCCTAGTCGAGACGATTCAAGCCACGATCGCGAGATAATTGTCCTATTCGAGCGTCGTAATTCAGCATGGGTATAGGAAGAACGAGGTCTCGCGCGAGAATCCTTGCGCCAGTTCCACGACGTCCCCATTCGAGAATCAAGTTCGATAACCCCGAATGTTTGAAGCCACTAATTTCGTCTGACGGAGCAGCTGCCCCCGGTTCACCGTCCAGGCTGACGGTATTACGTTTTCGATTATCGGGGAAACCGAGCTCGTCTCCGAAACTCTTTTTGCCAGCAGCCTTCGCGAATATCGAGGAGGAAAATCTTTGGGACACGCGTGACGTCGAACGTGCTGGGAATCTTGGCTCCGGAGAGCTGCTGAAAAATTGATGCTGAAACGTGATTAGACGTAACTCTCTCGCGGTCGACCCTCGATCGAATTGGTTCAACCCTTAGCGGCATTAAGCAACCGTGCGCGGAGAGCGAGGAAAATGGAGTGGAGCGGGGCTGAAACAGACCGAGAACGAAGTTAACCGTTTCGACTTCCATTTGCAGCCGCAGAAATTCCGGAATGGGATTACGTCTCGTAAACTGGTCGAACACGGTTAAAAATATCTAACATGGCCAGGCGTTTTCCATTTATATTTAAATTCCTCCTCGTCCAGAGTGAACGCCACTCGCGCGCTGTGTATTATATTTTTCGGGCTCGGTCTATCGGCATGGCGTCGTTTCGCCATGGTTTTTACTCGATGGAAGTCGAAACACGACAAAATGGTACTAACAACGGCACCGTGACATATCGACAGCACGAGGGCTCTATTCGCGTGCGGGATCTTCGATGACTATCAATTATTCCTCACCTCTAATGGAATATTTCCAACCCGCGATCTCGGTCAGCAGTATTCCTACCCCGACCAACAGCTTCGCGCGAAATATTCACCGACTGGAGGGTGAACGATGCAGCGACGTTCCCCAAAGAGTCCCCCGAATCGAACCGATTCTTCACCCTATTTCCTCCCTGCACCCTCGATCGCGGGAGAGCGAACGAGGTTCAAGGCGAACGCTTAACTCCGGCTTGAATTAAACAACGACTCGAGGAAAGCAGCCGAAAGCGAGGGACCGTGTCGCGAAACTATTCCGTGGAAGGGAGACAGGTTTTTCCTGTATCGGGGAGAGCTGTACCTTCCGCGTGATCCCGTTGCTCCCTTAGGCATTGTCGCAATGGCTGCCAGCTGTACGGGAAAGCTCCCTTTTGTCGGCGGTATCGGGGAAATCGGGCATCCCGTGGCCGAAATAACCAGTTTTCGAAATAATACTTCAGAAACCGATGGAATCGTGGCGAACGCACCTCTTTTTATCGCGGCAAGCATCTTTCGCTTTTCCCGCCACGCTCCGAAATTCTATGGAATTTGAATGGAGGGCCGCGCTGCTAAGAGTGGACGAAACCCGATTCTATTCCTCGGGAATCGCGCAGTCCACCGGATATTCAGGAATCTGTGATATTAAAGCTGTAACGTCGCGGCCCCTTCCGAAATCTGACGTTCAATCGAATTCGTCGATATCGAGATTCTCGATTTTTATTTCGAAGATTCTTTGAACGGAAACTTCTTCGCGTTGGCGAGATAGCGTGCAGAGAATTTTTACAAGGAAATAACTAACCACCGATCCTATTATGGTCTCGAAGTGCTTATTACGCGCTTACGAGGGATCACGTTTAATCCGCACACGACGATTTTGATGAAATTTACAGGAGATGGTCCTCAGAAAAATATTGCACGCGTATTTTTTCTCGTGGGCCACTGTTTGTATTAAAGGTGTGAAAATAGGCCGCCAATTTTTGGTATATCTCGAGATCCAAAAGAGCTTTTCTTCGTGGGAAAACATGGGAAGTGTAGCCATGTAGAAAAGTTCATGAAAAATTATTTTGTTTAAATAATATATTAAAAATTCCACTCTTTTTTATCATTTATCGAACTAAATCTTAATTCATACTTGCGTAAACGAATACACGTGATCAGAATAGGGGATATACTTATTTCTGGAATTTTTTATATTATACCAATAAATAATAATTTTTATATAAGTAATTTTCAGCCATTCCCTAAGATGAGAAGCATCCTGGGTCTTTTTCCAATGTTTCAACCCTTTGTACTCGAGAAGCACTTCAGTCGCCGTTCGATAAAATTTCGAAGCTCGATATCCATTAATATGTCAAATTTCAGATAATGTAACGGCGTGCGAGGTATCGGAATGAAATAATTCTACGTGTTAATTATCATACGACTTCGTATTCACTGCTCAGAAAAATTTCGTCAGATTTGCAACAGAAAATCTTTGAACTCCTATTCTTCTTTAGTCAAAATCGTCGAGTGCAAAGGGTTAAATTATGTTGTATCACTCTAGATCCAAAAAATAAATTCTAAATAATTTCCTATTATCCTAGGGGTAGTACAACACTTCTTCAATGTACCATTATATTTATGCACCAAATCTATGACTCTGTTCAAACTTCCGAATATTTCCCACATAACCTAGCCTCATCTACTTAGATCATCCTCGATCTAAACCTATACCCTGTTTCTCCGAAACGATTCAAAAAATCACAACCCCCCGGTGTTGTTTAATTCATAGTGCCTGAGGTATTTAAACGCATGCATATTTATATTTCCTATATAACAGAATTAAATCGAAATAGACGGACATCAGGTAAGGAAAATCGGTGATCGAATGCGGAAAAAGCTCGGCGATTGAATTCCACATGCCTGGGCCGCAGTGTTTCCCTCGCCGTCTGGAACGTCGGGAATCGAATATAATTCCAGCGTTTTCACGGGAAACAAATTGAACGAACGAATCTCTATCTCCTGCGCTCTTTTTGTACCGTTTCACGAAGCCCGAAAATCCCTGTGTAAATTTCGCGAAAAGAAGAGGGGCGTAGCGGAGGGAGCGGCGGCGAACCCCCTTGGGGACTCGAACCCGCGCCATTTTTGCGAGAAGCGGCAGCGCCTTCCATCGTGCCATCGATGCCCGTCGATGTCAGCAACTTTTTCCACTTACTTCGCTTGTTCGGTTCCACCGTGTGCTCCCGGAATACGTGCCCAGTGGCATATTTTTTTTCCCATTGTTGGAACTTACGAGACTGCGAAATACCCCGGCTAAGTCCGTTCTGTAAATATCGCGGGCCACGGGGAGCGCACGAGGGCGAATAAACGGCGATATCGAACCCGCCGATTGATTGTCTCAAACGAATAATAAGCTAATGCTCGTTTCTCGGTTATCCGAACGAATTCGCAGCTGCGCGAAGCGTTCCGTTCCCCGCGAAACGTATAAAACGCTCCGTTTATTATTCCGCCTGAAAAATGGCACTTTTAGCGAGAAACGTTTACCCTGTCCCGGTTTCTGCTTTAACAAATAACAGAGCTGGTCGGAGAACCGCAGCAATAAATGAAACAGTAGGAAATAAAACGTTCAAAGCCGTTTCTCCCAAAGGTCGCAGCGTGCGCGATACAAAGGGTGGAAAATGGCCGTGGTCGCGTCGGGATATCGCTATCCGGGGCTAGCAGTTGCCATTTAGCCCTGATACCCTAGTCACCTTCTTGCCTCGCGCCTAAACAATAATTATCAGCTCAATGGCGGAATAATTAGCGGGTATTGATGCCAGCGATTAAAGTGCCAAACAGCGGCTGGTAATGCTTTTAGGCCAAATTGCCAGCCTAATTTCGTTCATACGTCCGTGAGTTTCGATATTTTCCTAGAGCTCTCGCGGTCTACCACGATTAATCCTCGCGTCCTTACCGATTTCCTCTGACGTGTTCCCGAGCTGCACCAGAGTCGAGGGATACACGAGCAAACTATAGTCAGGTACCACTGGACTCCCCAACAATTTCCAACTCCTTATTGCCGTGTCGTATCGACGATTAACCGTAATTAACCATAATAGCTCTTTTTCAAACAGCAATTTTTATTCTTATTCGAAAAATAATTTTTTAAAACACTTTGACTATCGAAATGGAAATACAAGTCTTCAACCCCCGCAACACCGTTGCATCCACGACTGATTAAGATAAAACAATGGAATCTATATAGCAAACCTGGCAAGTTTGTCACGACAATTACATCCATTCCGTTTTCCACGTTTGCCTCAAACCTGTCTTCGTTATCCATTCTTCACCCGCCTTAAACGTCCCGCGATAATAAACGAATTCGCCCTTTGCAACCCCTTTGTCTTTCCACGGAAGGTAAACGACGCTCCGCAGAAATGCATCTCACGTTTCGAAGGAACGAGTATCGAAAGAACTAATTCCAGGATGAGTTCCACGAACCGTCCACGACGCTTCGGGCAAACGCGCCATTCGGGTCATTCGCGATTCTTCGTCGCGTAATTAACCGCGGTTGCAACGCGAGCTGGTCGGGGTGGTAAAGTAAACGTGCACAGAAGTACGGTCATTAAAAGCAATATCCCGACAGGTAGGCGTAATTGCGGCCGCCATGAGAATCACTGCGGCACGTCGAACGATACTAGCGCCACGATAGCGGGGGACCAACGCGCGATTGCGAGACTTAATGCACTGGAGATAACCGTAATAGCGAGAGGTTTACAGCGCAGACGGTCGAGGGGGTTGCCGAAAATAATGGCGGCGGCTTACCGCGCCGTCGTGTTTTACAATTCGTACACTTTTCGTGGTCTTTCGCGGTCTCGTCTCCGCATTCCCGCTGTTCTCCACTGGAATGCCACCAGGTGCGAATACCGTCCGGGTTGAGGGATATTAATATTTTATTTCGAACGACTCTTCCTTCCACCTACTAACGCGACAAGAGTCTGCTGAGTCGCGAAGTCGAGAATGATTATCGTGATGGTTAAAACTGTATGATATTTTAGCGTCAAGGGTCGTGGTAATACAGGGGAATGCGTAGTCTTGGGTCTGTGAGTGCGTGGGAAATCGAAAGTGACAGTGTGAGAGGAGATTGCATGGTCGTATAGAACGAAAGTCTATAATCCGTTCAAAGAACTACCAATATTTATATTAACCCTTTGATTGCCACGTCGAAATCACGTGTTTCCTCCAGGACGCCATGGGAGTGCACCGCTGGGTGCAAGATTTGTTCTATCTTTCCATCGATGTTCTAATAAAAAATTTTAATCGTTCAATGGGGCACGTTTATTTCAAAGTATCTTCTAATTAGTGGTTATATTCAAAATGCACTAACTGGCAATTTTCATTCAATGTAGTTCAATGTAGTTTAAGTAGTTCAAGCAATCCACTCACCAGTGACCAACGTGGCGTCACAGGAGAAACTGTGGCCGGTCAGATATGACCAACGTGGTAGTCAAAGTGTTAATAGGTAAGGCTCATTTGACACGAGACAGGCAGTCGATAATTAACCCCTTGCACTCGAAGATCACCTTGGTGTCCGAATATTTTCGTGAGTCACTGTGTATCATTATTTATAAATCGACTATGTGGCTACGTGATCAGTATAAGTGGTCCGCAAGTATTGGTCAGTTTTCTTGAGCTCCAGGAACCAATTCCTAGAACCCAATTCCTAGACCCCCATCAGGAGCCAATCATCGGGTCCGAGTACTGTGAAGTTGGCCCTGATCTGATCACGCACTCATCACGTGCACTAGTCGCATTCGATATCTTGTCTCGTTTGACGAACTATAGAGAACTATAGGAAAGCGTTTGAATGTTTAGGGTACATGATTGCAGCTAAGGGGCAAAGTTGTGCGTAATTGAGGAACAGAGCATGGATTTCAAAGAAGTTGAACTAGTTTAAAACAGTTTAAATAAAGGCGTTAGGATTAGAACGTAGCAGAGTGTATCAGATCAGTGTATCCAGTGCTAGTCAGTGTTCAGTGTTTTGAGAGTTGAGAACAGAGTTTGAGACAGTGTTAACGATTAGAGTTAGAATTAGTCTCTAAGTTGTATTTAACGATAGCTCGTCCTTTGGCTTCCAAATATACTATTATTATTTAATAATTAGCAATTCTGAGCGAGTGTTTCTGCGACTTCCCTAACCTCCACTACTTCACAAAGCATTAAATGCTTCCGCCATCAACGACGTGCCCCGTTCCAACCCCTGGTACCCTGTTTTGTCTCCTCGCGAGTCTTTCGAGTACAACTGCTATCGTCGATCTCGAAAGGTCCACCATCTATTCGTGATTTCCGTTTATACGTTAAATTTGCCTCGTGGCTAACGCGAGGATGTCGCGACCGATGTCGAGTCCGAGTTCTCCGGTTCATGGACGTTGCCGCAGTCGTAAAATCGACGGTATCACGGGATGGAATCGTTAAAGCTCTCGGGCTAATGAAGTCGCTCGGGTCATCGCGAACGGACCTACATTTATTCGCCTAACTGTTGCGAGCTACGATCTTCGCGGAGATAACCGACGCTCCGTTTGAAGCCAGACTCTTTGACTCCGATCTAGCGTTCCGTCGGATTTCAAGGCATCGGGAGCACGCGCGTCAATGGAAGTTTAGTCGTGTCTCGTAACAGCCAACTGTATAAACGTCTGGCAACTTCTCCACCCTGCCCTCTGTCCAACTAGACGAAGAGATAAGGTGACTGCGCGTGACCCACGTGTGAGCTAGAATAGGGTGGTTTTTGATACACCTAAATTAGGAATACCCTGAATTACGTCATTTGGAAATATGGTACTGTAGTATCGCAGGATTTCCACCTCGTGTATAGGTAACTTTAGTTTAGAAAGTCACCGAGGGTTCGAGGGCCAGGTCGGTCGGAAAAACCCCGGCGATGCGTCAGGCCCTTAGCATGACCATATTTGGTCATATCGGAGGAGGCTTTTGGGGAAGATATAAAAGAAGGCGAAAGTGGTTAGCGGACAGTTTTCAGGAAGAGTTCTTGGGAAGAGTGATCAGAGCAGAGTTGTTAATTGTTCAGTTGTATTTTAGTTGTAACGGGCTGAGTTGTAATTGTGTTGTTGAATCGAGTTGTAATCTTAAGTTGTAGTTGTAGTTGATATATCTATATTCGTAGGCTTAATCGTCACCACATATTCTATTATTATTTTTATTACTAATAAATAGTTAGTATTATTTACCACCATCAAAGTCTCTACAGTACAGTTTCATTTTACAACGTTCTGCCCTTTTCTCCATCGTCACTGATGGTCCGTCCATGTAGGAAACCTAAACCTACTCAAAAACGTATCAAGAACCAGTACTCGTGAATGTATAATTTAGCTGGGTATTTTCGAAAACTGACGAAATTTGTTATATCTCAGCATCGTACTTTTCCACTGTGTAGACGTAGGTTTAAGAAGGCTGTAAAGGAGAGAACGAGGGTGTAAAATCCCGATTCTCTGAGGAAAACCCTTAACGATGCGTGAGACCTTTAACACGAGTATATTTGGACATGTTTAAGAGAAAGATCAGGAAGCGTGTGCATGGTGGAGGAAAACGGAAGTACGTTGAAGCCTATCGGAGTGCAGACAATCAATGTCGGACACAGAGTTGTACAGAGTGTCGGGGTAGAGAGTTGCATAAAGTTGTAGAGTTGCACAGTGCTGTATAATGTCGAGAGTTGCGAGAAGTCGAGGAGAGTTATCGAAGAACTAGACTGAGAGATGCTTTACTCTCGTGTCTAATTATTCGCGCATTTTCTTAATTTCGTTAATCGATATTCCTCTATCCTCCCCTATCCACAGACTATCGCTGAAGAAAGATCGCGTAAATCGAAGACCGGTTTCCTAAAGAAATGAAGAAAGCTTGGCTAAAGAACCGCTACCAATCCGCCCCTGAACGAGCGTTTAATCGCAGCTTTTTGTTTATCCTTTGCCCGTCTCGTTGGGCAGACTATGAAGCAACTCGTTCCGAAACCAAGGAAGCGAATGGCCGAAGAGACTGTCCAATTTCCATGCCAACAATTCCATTTCACGCTGTACCATTCGCCGGTGAAAAGTAAATTTCTCTCTGGCGGATCTTCGTTTACTCTTCTGGCCGGCGGTTCTCGGGCAGGAGAGGAAGAATAAAACGAACGGGCAGACGCTGGCTTCGCAGCGTCGCGACGTCCCCGCGCTCGTGTTCGGGGACGGGCACGCGGAAGCGAGTCGTTAAAACGACGGACGGTTTATCGCGGGCCAGTTAACGAGGGACTAAAATTGCCGTTAGTCGTTGGCCGCGAGACCGAAACGGGACGAGACAGCCCGAGGGATTATGGAACTGGACCGCGGTCGTAAAGCACCGACGACGAGGTCGACGGGAGGACCACGACGTCCCGTCGTCCGTCAGACGATATTCCTCGTGCGAGGGATGGAGCAGGAAAAAATGCCACGCGGAAAGAGACATTTCCGCGTCGCGACGCATCCACCAGAAACGCTACAGGACAAGGGGATGATACGCGCCAAGTGTCGACCGTCCGTTTCAGAACAATCGTGGGGGCGTCGCCTGAGGAATTCCGGGTCGATTCCTGAGTGCCGTCGCCAAGTGTTCGCCTCCTAGTCGCGCTACCACCGCTTCTCAGCTCTGCTCCAACTTCCGACATTTTTAAATTTAATCGAAAGGATCAGGACTTTCCGACTCTTCTTCTTCTTTCTTTTCCTTCAAACGAGAAATAAAAGTACCGCTGTAAGATAGCACGCTGCGAGAGCTGAGTTGTGTATGGAACCTCCGGGGGTGGTTCGCGTAGTTATCGAGTTAGGTCTAATCGTGATTGGTTTGCGCAAAGGGGATGTTTTTCAAACTGACTTTCCTCGTCGTCTGTTTTTACGGATAAATCAGGGGTATTATGTCCTAAGAAAATTCTTTTTAAACGATTGCACAGTGGACTGTAGGTCAGGGGTCACCAACCCTTTAGCTTCTCTGGGCCACTTTGGGAAAACACGAGTACCAAACGTTAATGATAGCTGATGAGCATAAAATACGTAGTTAATATATTTAAGTAATATAAATTTTACTAATTTAGAATTATTTTTGCTACGAGGACAGCAATGTAGAATTACTTAAACATTTTATGTATAAATTGGGCCCCAGGTTGGACACCCATGAGATTATGTAGATTATCAAAATTAATCGAGTGATAAAGCCGTTGGGATAATCGGCTGGAAGAAAGGAAATTTTGAATTATTTTTACCCGTGTTCACGGATACATGTATACGCGTGACTCGCTGTATTTGAAGCTATCACGTATATCATGGTCACGAGGTCTAACCGAGACCAGTTTCTATCAGCTTCGCGAGAAATGCTTCCCAAACACGATTTTTCTTGCGGTTTATCTCTGCCAAAAGATCAGCGACGTGAAATACGAAGAGAACCTTTAGACTGCATTTCGATATTTGGAAACTATCTCTTACATCAAGGTCGCTTGATGTAATCGAGACCAGTTTCCAGCAACTTTGCGAGAAACGCTTTCCAAACTTGACTTTTCTTTCCATGTATTTTCGCGAAAAGATCAGCGACGCAAGATACGTAGGAGAATCTTTCAATTATACCCCGATATTTGGGAGCTATCTGTCATAGCAAGGTCACTGGGTCTAGCTACGACGAGTTCCTATGAACTTTGTAAGAAATTTCTTTCCAAACGTGACTTTGCTTTCGATATATCTTGGCGAAAACATCGGTGACGCAAGATAGCAAGAAAATCTTACAACGATACCTCGATATTTGGGAGCCATCTATTACACCAAGGTCATCGAGTCTTGTTCGCTCTGTCCTGTGCAGGGGATGTTTTCGCGACGCAACTCTTTGTGCGATTTATTTTCCGCGAAGAAATCACCGACAACGCGCCAAAAGAAACTTCCGATTGCGTCTCGATATTCGAAAAGCATGCTTTGTATCAAGGTCACGACCGTTCATTCTTACGGCCACCGTTTCTGCCCGTGTTTACGAGTAATAGTGGCAGCGGTAGGGGCAACTTCCTGCCGTCCTAGATCGCTGATTTATGGTAACCCAGCATTGTCCCGGGTATTTCCCTGGAATACACGGTTGCCTGGCTTTTTCCACATTAGGCGTTCATTAGCCGGGACTCGTTAATTATTTCGCGCGGAAGTTGCGATCGGGGATGAAACTCGATTATCCGAGGCAATCCGAAGTTCGGTTAATTGGTCCGAGTTCCGTCGATGGAAAACGATCTCGAGCACGCAGTAGCGGGGGATGAACGAGCAAGACTACTTAAAGAAATTTCCTGTTTTTAATTAGCCGCCACTGCTTAATTGCTCGAACCTCCTTTTGTTCTGTCGGACATTTTCCCTGGACAGAGGAAGCCCGCAGCTATCGATTCGAGAAACAAATAGGACGATCATCCGGCACGAATCGCTTAAATACCAAACTGCCCGGCTAATCGGATGATCGAGAACGCTCGTTTCAACAACTTTCGATAGCCGAGTTGTTGCGAGCAGAATAAATCGCGCAGAAACTAGACAGGAGCTGGTACACCGATCAATGTCGACCGATCTGCAAGATGACCGCTTGGAACCGGCTATAGGCACGTACAGGTAGTAACATTTAGCGTGCAAATGGTCAAGAGGGTTTATGGAACGCGTTCATTCATCGCTGTTTGTGAGAAAGTCGTCCTTCGCTTCAGCGAAAGTCTTTACTCATTTAGCAGGGTGAAAAGCAGCCTTCGAGCTTAACACGTTCACATCGGCGTGTACCATCGATGGCTCACGCTACCGTCTTCAAGCAATTTATGGCTACGCGTGCCGCCCCATAGTGAGAAACACAAAAATCAGCGCCGACGTAAACCTGTTAAGCAATGACGACCTCAACAGCGCACGCGGGTACCTTAAACCCTAGGCTTTTCCAAGAGGCCCACGAGGCATGGCGGGTAGGGAACGACCTGTCACGTGATGCACCGCGGGCCTGCAGAACCCCCCGGTGTTCTTAGTCCTTAGAGGCGTACACCCACGCAGGAAAAGTGCGAAAATAGAGGACCAAGTAGTCAACGGGAAGACCTATGATTAGTTAACGAGTGAATGGAACCATTAAGCAATCAAGGTACCTTATTGGCACCTGCTGCTCAGGTGCAAGTCGACTGAACTTAGAGAAGTCAGTCCTTACCAAGTGTTCCACTCGAACGCATCGATATCTTGCTCACCATCTGATATCCATCTACACTGCAGTAAAAACTGACACCTTTCGCAGCCGAATTTCATCCAGGACCTGGATAATGTCCCAAATGGGCCGCAAATGTTACGAGACTACGAAGGACTCACTTCCAGTTCAATATTCGCTTGATATTCGCCTCGATGCTCCCCGAGCTGGTGGATATTACCGGTCACCTTGGGTTACGCGGTCATCGAACAGGACGCAAATTAATCCTGCTGGGCTGCGCGCCACGGAACGTCAGGGACGACTGGAGAACTCAGTATGGCGGCGCAGACGACGTGGACGTAATAAAATTATCGACGACATGACGGAGGAATCGGTGACTTTTGAATCGCGACGTCTTCCAGGGTTTCGCTGACTCTCAGCAAACACTGCGACCCGCTTGAACGGAATTTTGAGATCAAATCAAATTTGTGATCAGAGAACGCAGCTATTCCTAGCTATTCCTAACGCAGTGGAAGGGTTAGGAACAACGCGAAGATCTTCACCTTTGGCAAATATAATACCACGGAATATAAATACCAAACACATGGAACCTAGATATGTCTTCGTCCGCGTGGGTTCATCGTTGTATTTAAAATTTGACGAAATGATACGCGATGGAATTAATCTTCGATTTATCGACTCTTCATTGTCACGAGTTAATTTGAACGGGAATCATTGCAATGGTGCGCGCATATTTTTCCCGCGAATCACCGGCACGTATCGTTTGTTTTGTTACCAACACGCGATAATAATATGGCGAATCGTACCGCGTCGAATTCCCGGATAAAACTCGACGATGAAGCGACACGAATAGATACACACCTTTGATATACGAATAAAACCAGACTCGAGTGGAAAAAGTGGCATGAAATCCTGATCGACCTAGACTCGTGAATTTGCGAAATGAAATGTGCAATAAACGAGTACGATACCGGAGACGTCTCTCTCTGTAGCTCGATGGATTAAGAGTACGGGGTGGAAAAACGGGGACCAAACGGTGGAACCATAAACTCCCACTTTGCGAGCATCGACGACGCGAGGAAAAATATTGTCACCTCGGAAACCGAACATTTTCTGCCAACCTCTTGGCCTAACGAGAACAGCAAAGCGTTCCATCGGCAAAAGGACGGACTGCTTGGTAATTCAGCTCGCGGGAGGGTCGAACGACGCTCGTAATAGGGCAATGCTTCACCGAGTCACCCCTGGAGGTTTCGAGACCCTTTTCGCGGTCGAACAGGACGAACAGTTCGTCCTGAGGGAACGGGCGCCGATCGATGCAGGCATTCGGTAATTTTATGGTTCGACGGAGCGGGTTACGTTAAAAGATTGCGCAACGTCAGGTGCGAGCTGCTACGCCATTGTCGTCGTCTTCGGGACAGGTGGGGGCGAGCTGTAACGTGGGACGAAACGCTGACGCGGAATAATTTCGCGTCAAGAGATGTAATTTTAGCTCATATCCCGAGCTATACGCTGGAAATACACGGTGTAGTGACGTAGGTGACCGCTGGAGGCGTTGCAATCCGTTTACATTCAAATTACAACGCTGTTCCTAGGTTATATCTCGAATTGGCGGACGATTATGAACTCTACACTTCGCATAATCGACAAACTATCTTGTAGTTTGGAACTCCGTAACTATGAACTCAAGAGTTTGCTCCCGAAATGGCTACCAGAGATGGGGGACATTCTAATCGCTTTGTTTGATCCTTTCGAGATCTAATCTTCTGATATGGTAAATTTGTTCATTCCCTAC
>NW_016909095.1:820153-828189 GCF_001483705.2 Eufriesea mexicana
AATCCTAGTAAAAATCGTAACCGTCCATAAACTAATACACAATTAGCCGGATTTAATTAAACCTTCGCCTTCCTTTGAAAGACCTGTACCTCCTATCCCTATTTCCACACTTACCCTTAGGAACAAAGGACCCGAATCAAAGGGACGATGGTTTACTCCTTTACAACCAGAGTCCCACGACTCGCGGACACCTCGACCTCCTAAACTAACCCCCGAGTCAACCCCCATAAAAGGATTAAAATTTCCTAAAGACCTAGAAACAAATTAACAATTTGTTTAAACTTCCACTTCCACCTACCAGCTCAGAACTCCATTCACATCCCTCCAACGAGCACGCCGCCAATAGAAGAAAAACACACCCACCACTTAGACACCTCGACAACCAATCACAGCAACACACTAACCTATAAAATACACGAAGTCGGGAAGACAGACACATTCCAAACGAAAAAACGATACAGTCAACATAGACTATCTTACGCATATCGCTGATTCTCATCAAATCAACATGTAAATATACTTTGTGAATAAATTATTGTAAAATCGGAAAAAATAGTTTGCGTTTGTAGAAAGACGCAAACTTTCGTCTGAAATCTTCCTGTTTCACAAGAAGGTTCGGACGAAACATAATTAACGCTGTCTATCTGCTCATTCACTACCCGGAACAATTATATATGTAGGTCACCTAGCTAATTTATAATAAAGTCTTCCATTTTCTTGATTAGCAGTCGATATCGGTTCATCGGTAACCTAACGATCCATCGTTCTTCGATCCCATATAAGTAGCTCCGTTAATTCTGCTATACTTAGCTCTGAGAAAGAGACGCTTTCGTCCTATCTACCTTATCCAACGAAATTATCATCGCGTTCTTTCCGTACAAACGCCGGACCAAGTCGCCAGACAGTTATCTCTGTCCGGATTACCGTTCCTCCTGGAACGCTCTGTAATTGAAGTTTCCGTCCCGAACCGTGAAATTGACTTCACGCTAAACGATGAAGCGTTATTTGTTACACGCGACCTAGGCTTCCGTAAAGAGTCGCTTTGTCAAATCCTAATGAGACAGCGTCCTTATTATTATCCTCGAAGGGGTGCTTGGTCCTGGCCAGAGCTAGGTCTCGGAGTTAACGCTGATAAATTTCGTTTCACGGCGAAACTCCGCGACTTCTTTTATTTTTTCCCCGAATAATGCACTTCTGTTTCGGGAACTTCGGGTCTCGGAACTTCGGTAGAGCGAAACGATCGTACTGCGCAATAACATCGAGAAGTTTCTGCTCGAAATTCGCGATAAGGGCGGTTTAAAAGAGACTGGATAACGCGAGCGTGTTCTAACCTTTTCGCAGAATCGCGCGAAATCCTGAGGGCAACCTTTCACTCGCGGCGATATACCCTGCGATTTAAGGTTACTCCTCTTCCACTTGCTTCGCCATGGTTATTATCGGGAATGCGAGAGGGAGAGTGAGGAGGAGAGAGGAATGGAACGCGCGTTCGAATCGTAAAGATAGTAACAGGATCGGTTTAGTAACATAAGAGGCCGCTAGTGGCGCTGCGATCTGTCTGCATCCAACTTGGCCGCACGCCCTCTACCCTTTCTACGCTTTATTTCGAATTGACGGGAGATTATAAACTCTACGTTCACTCATAATCTACCAACTATCGCGCATAAAGGGGATTATAAACTCTGCAATTATACCTATTGTACGGGAACTACGGAGTTTGCACACGGGTGCAGGGGTGTCGGGGATATTCCGTTCGCTTCGGATAACTCTAACTTTGACATCCTCGAGATCCATATTTCTGACGCAGGAAGATAAATTACATTAGCGCGCTTTTTATTTCAGGATAGATTGAACCCCCTTCGTTACGCGTTGAAATATAATTCTATTCGTAGATGTAACACACCTGCGCAATATGATACTTGGGATTAACTCTTTGCGCTCGACAGTCGCCATTTCTTTTAATCCTGCAACTCATATATCGAACAAGAGACAATAATTATATAAATAATAACTGCGCATAAAATATCGAGATAAAATAATTCTATTCGTTCATTTCTTACGCAAACACGTGCTTCTCTTCTCTTATTTCAGCATGAAAAGAATCAGCGAGCTTATCGAAACATAAGGAAAGCTTCGAATTACTGTATAACGGAAAACTCTTCGAGTGCAAAGGGTTAATGCATTTAGAATATTTATTAATTTGTACCTACAAATCTCTGTTACTCTATGACCTCCCAACTATAAAATTCCGAACAGCACATCGTATTTCTCCGTAAATGCCAAGATTCGACGCCATGAGCCATTCATCGTGGTCACTTAGCTTATCCGCATGAGCATCGTCGTACAATCCTGATCTCTTTGAGCATCGGCCGAAACTGTTGCTCGTATTCAAAGTCGGTCGTGAATAATTCTCGGTGGAAGAGCGGCGAGAAGATGGCTTTCCCGTGTAGCAGCCAGAAATTATCACGTCCCCTCGAAGCAGATCGATCGCCGGCCCCAAAAGCGAGCTCGCGCGAGGAAAACGAAGGGACGATAACGGCCAATACGGAAGCCACGGGGTGAAACGAACGCAGCCGGGAACTGGGTTAGACTCCGTAGGATTCACTGGCGACCCGAATTACCGGATAATTATGCGGGAAACGTAGCGAGGAACTCGCGTCCCGCTGGTGAACGCGAGCTCCCTACTCTCGGTCAATTGCCCCGTGATGCTTATCGGTTCGATTGTTCGGACGTGAATCGATTTCGCGAAATTGATCAGTCAGGCCGAGCATCGCATGCACAGGCTAGATGACCACTTTGCTAATAGGGGACAGGAGAATCTCTGTTCTTTCCTGCTAAAACTATCGTACTGTAATGTGTACCGAAGTATAGCAACTAACGGTAATTAAATAATAAATAATGTTCCTCTGATTTCTATTTCAAGATTCGTTTAACGTGGTTTCGGACGAATTAACCCTTTCACGAGTAAGCGTTCCGGCTGCCTTAAGTCCATTATCCACTTAACTCACTAGCGCCGCCACGGTATATATCTGCAATTTGTAGATCACGAATATTTCTTCCCGTGTTGCTTTATTCGACAAAATAATGCAAATATTCTCCACAAATCTGTCACGATATCGTTGACCAATATTTTTGAACTACTGAACATTATCGAGACCCGTGATTACACACGGGTAAACCTATGGGGGAATACCCCTGGACCCTACGTCTAAAACATGGGGTAGGAACTTTATGCGATAAGATCCTCCTTTTTCCGCGAGGTCCTGATTAAAGATACGGGGGAAAAGCGCATTTTCATAAAAAATTCCTTATCTGAGGATTCGCTAGAAGTACGGCAAAAATATGCCAGGAGAACGGAAATATGGAAAAGGGAATGTGACAGGGACAAATAATTATCGACGTAATGTTCTCGCATATATCAAGGATCCAATACGTTAAACCGTGTAATAAGGACGTCGCAGAGCCTTAGTGACAGTGATAAGTGTGAATTAGATTACACCACCGATTACATGTCGAATGACGAGTATCTGCGGATTAAGAAAAAGACATCGGACATTTCTGCTGGATGATAAGTTACGAGTGGAGAGTAGTTCTGGAAGTACAGGGCGGGACTAAAATATACAATGTCGCGTGGAGATTTGGCAAGATTGTGTTTTACGACTATAAACTCCTCGAGAGTACAGTATGATAGGAAAAAGTAGATAGAGTCTCGGGAGAATTGTCTGCAAGTTCTGCTCGAGTGTCAGAATAGCATCGGTGTAATTAAAGAAAGAAAGAGATATTAAATATCATAAAATATCATTAAATACTCAACTTTCTGCGATATTTATGGTTCCACCTTTTCGAAATGAACCTTGAGTTTGTACCCCCGAAATAATACGCGGGTGCAAAAAATATGAGATTTGAATAATGCATGTATTCAAATAGTTTTTAAAATGCATACGCAGACGAAAGAGGATACCTGACATGAATATGCGATGCTGAAAATTGGGAAAGTGGCAGAAAGTAGCTGTAAGGATTCCTTGGAAAGCAGGGAAGATTTTACTCTAGAACGGAGAAAACAAGCGTGTCGAGAGCTCAGCGTTCAAGAGTTTTCAGTATTTAGAGTATAAGCAGGCAAGCATTTCTTTGAAACGAATCTTGCCAGTGAAGAAGATCGAGAGCCTTCCGGCGAGAAATTCCTCGACCAAGCTGCACGCCGCCCATCTTTATCGCTGGAAATATATCCATGGTAATATCTCTTCCAGTCACTGTCGGACGATTTCCGTGGAATTCCTATTTTCGCGAGTCTCCGTCCAGCCATCGATACCTACACAGACACCCTTCGATCCAGCACCGGCCATCTCCGCTTCCGAGACACTCTCTACCCGGGGGTAGCTTTATTTACAAGATCACTGACCGGAAGATCCGGCACGAAACGAATTCACTACCTCTAATCCGCGAGAGCCATCATATTCTTCCTGCGTTTTTCACGAAGTGGATACGAGATAATTGAACAAATTTATGACACAATTAACACTAGATTCACGGACAATCTGACGGAAGGGTTGCTCCAATTATACGATGGTAGCAGATTTAATTAACTTATATTAAGACTGTTAATATAATATATAATTGTTTTCAACCCCTTGGCTACTATGGGCGACTATGGGCGTTCGGCGTAGTTTGGCTTTCTGACACGGAGGGCGCTTGTTTTCACAAAAATGGCGCACATCGTAACTCAATTCCTGCCGTATGGAACGGCCGCTGCGTATCAAAGTCTGTCGTAGTCAAGGTGTTAAATTAAACTAATCGTTAAAAATAATGGCACGTGGTTTCCTTTATCTGTCAATTTGACAGGTGTCTTTAGAAATAGATATATAGATAGCGTCCGTAAACCTAGTGTTAATAACCATCCATGAAATTAATATTGCTAGTAAGAGGTGGAAACTTCGTCCACACCAATCCATTTAAAAACTGAGGAACAATTATTACCCCAAGCTGATTTTTCGTCATTTCGATAACAGTATACAGAGATTCATCTACTCGACCGGGTCAATAAATCGAAGTTACAAAACGAATTTACTTCTCAACGTTTCAGCAGAGACATAATGAACCAACTGCGAGCGATTACAAAAGGACATAACGAACCACCGAAAACAGGAATTCATTAATCGTGCTTAAGAGAAACGTCAGAGCGTTGCAGCATCAAGCGTCTGAGGGAATCAGGGCGACGTCTGAAATTTACAAAGAGGCATTAAACTGTTTCCTCGAATAGACTCGTTGGGAAGAAATCAAGAAGCTCCGGAAGTTATCGTCGCGAAATCGGATTCTGCGAAGGAAATGATAGGGGAAGGAACTCGGAAGTTCGTCCTCGGAAGTTTGTTCAAAAATCGAGGAACAATCCTCAAAGCATCAAAAGCCACTACCAACGTTGTTTCACTTTTAATTCATCAACGAGGATCGCTATTTACCGATAAAAATATCCAATCCTGGGCGTATTTTTATTTTATCAAAATATTCCTCGAGATTTGCTCGAACGCGAAATTAGCGGATTCCGTGAACCGGCGAGTCGTAGATCGAAGGAAAACTCTTATCTTAAGCTCCCCAGCTTCCTCGATCTCAGCTTCCGTCCGACCCTTATCCTCTCGTGCTGCCGGTTTTATGGTACCCGATCGCGTGACCAGAAATTTTTGAAACGGAAGCTCGAACCATCGCGCGGATTCGCGATAGAAAAAATATTGATCGCGTCGGGTAAACCTGTTTTACTGTCTGCGACAGAGGTTTACGAGCGGCGAAGATGGCGCGGGGATCTATCATTTGCGGAGGATTCGCAACCCGTTCACGCGTCTGGGTGCTGCTCTTTCCGGATTTATCACGCGGGGAACGTGGATCGGGAATAATCGTGGTCCGTAATTGGGGAATTGGTAAACGGTGCTTTAAATGCATAGAATCGGCGTGTCTGAGAGCGAAGGTTGAGAACAGGAAGACTGATGCAACTACCGAAAGGGAAGCCAGTTTCCTCGTCGAGATTAGTACTCGCTGCTTTCGGCATCGGCGTCGGAGTGATTTCGGTCTGCCATCGTAGCTGTTTACGCTTCTGGGCTTCCGCAGACGAAAAGAATCCAAGTAAACCCAAGGCGAGCCGAGGAGTAGAAGATTGAAAAGGTGGAAGATTCCAGCGGAACGGCACGGAGAGCGAGAGAATGAGGGTTAAAACGAAGAGGTTCTCAAATCGAAGAAATCCCGAAGAGTCCCCTATTTACTGGCTTAAACGAACATATTTCTAACCCGGAGTCGTCGTTAATTGCGAATTAACATACCGATTTGTCCGTCTCGTTTATTTCCTTCGAAGAAATTCGGTTAGGGGCGAGAGGAAATTAGGAAGAGGGTGGAGGATATTCGGAGAATCGAGGGGAATATCGGAGTGCTTGGGAACCTCTATCAGCGGAGTGGGAAAAATAAGGGCGGATTTGGTCCACTCGGTCGGATCGATGAGAGGCCTCGTAGGTTGTCCTCTTGTTCGACTAGGGTATTGTAAGTCGAGGACGAAGACTCTGATGGCCTTTTTCTCGGCAGAAGGGCAACGAACAACAGCTTCGATCGGATGCAAGCAACTTTAACGAATATCGCCTCGCCTCTCTCCTCCGACCTTTGTCACTGTTCCTTCTTTGTCCTGCCGCGCTTAATGTGGCCAATCACGGACCGATGTTAATTAAATTCGTTCGTATTCTAGCTTATTGGCTCGCTCCTCCAGCAACGCTCGACGTCTTCCTTCCCCGATGCTCTTTGTCCTCAGCCAACGGTTCCTCCGGTACGATCAAAGTATCACTGCGAATCGCTGCAAACATCCTCCTCCTTGTCTCATTTGCGTTACGACAAACGAATCGCTAATAATCCCAGCCAATCGCGAAACCGCCATTTTCCATCCTACAACGATCCTCGTGGCCCGACGAATCCTCCAGTATATCTCTAGTGGCGTTTTTCTCCGGCTCGACGAGTGCTCGAACTCGTGATGGAACTCGTGGTGGAACTCGTGTCGCGATAGGGACCATTACCTTCTACTCCGAGGCAGGCAAGAAACTCGAGGCCCCGGATTCTCGGAGGCGCGACGCCGAGTTTATCGGGGATGCTATCGAGAATACATCGAATTCCCATTTTTCGTCTCCTCTTTCATTTTCGCACGAGCGGATAGGGGTGCCGGGCTGCTGGCTGGCTGAGGGACGGGAAAGCGGCGGTGACACGGCGCGTTTTATATCTCGCAATTTCTTGCGCGTTTTTAAGAGCAGTCGTTTAAACCGGCTGAAATCTCGGCGAAGCGGTGAAAGTAATTCGCAGAATGGCCGACTCCGAGTGTCGTTTGAAAAGTGGAAATTCCAGGCCGCGTCTAGTGTCCGGGGAATCCACCGCTTAATGAAAACGTCGGTAAAAAGTCCATGAAATTTCTGTTCAAGCGTGACCGAATATCGCCGAATGAGCAGTCAGACGCCGAGACCAACCCCCGGTTTGCCAAGTGTGTCACGCTTCACGCGTCCTCGATCCTTTCATCGACAGGATCCTCTCGATCTTGAACTCGGGACGAGTCGTTGCGGTAGTTCCTCCAGTGTTCTGTTAGAATTTTCCCGCAAATTTCTGTCTGTGCCTAGTTTGTTTATGGGTTTTAGGTATCAAACGGGCAGCGCAGAGTCGAGGTGTTATCATTTCGATCATACCCAAGCTTGTGGATAAAAGACAATAGACGAGATAGCCCGAGTTAATGGCAAATAATGGATAGACTAGCTATCGTTTGTAAACTGGAAGTTCCAGGCAACGCAGGGTATAAAGGGAAGATTGCAGTGCTGGATGAAAATGTCGGTGGAGTCCATGAAATTTCAGACCAGGGTGACCAGATATCGTTGGACGATCAATCAGACGTCGCGTCAGACACGCGAGATGACCCACTCCTGTACCAAATGTCTAACGTTTCACGTCAGCAATCCTTTGATCTATAGGTCTCCTCTGGATCTTGAGACCAGGTCGAGTCGCTTCGTGGATACTCTGGACTACGGATTAATTCCTGC
>NW_016909095.1:828521-834259 GCF_001483705.2 Eufriesea mexicana
CCTGCTGCTACTCCGGAAATTCCTTCCGTTTATTACGACGGTAGCTTTTGTTTCCGTTTCCATTTTACTCGCAAACTCTGCGTGCTGAACGACTGGCGTGGAATAAAGGTATTATCGCTTTTATCTTACCCGAGCTTCCACAGCGGAGCTTCCGTCGATGATTATGGCGATAACAGATATAACCCGTTTCACGTCGAAGCAAGTTAATAGACACAGAGAGGAGATTGGAGAAAAATCAGATGGCACGAGTGGTATTCTCGTCGTGTTCGAGTCGTTGGATCGTGAGACGGGAATCTAGGCTCGAATCCCAACAGTGGTAGGCCCTAGTGACTCCTCCCCGGTCTTACGAATTCTACGAGGTGTCTCTCGAGCGTCCCCATTTGTTTATTCGACCCAAACGACCCATAGAAATAGGAGTCCTGGCAATGGAAGCCTTCCCTCGGCGCGCATTTCGATTAGGCTCGTTCGAGGTAGCAACGTGCTCGCGTAAAAGGAACCTTTTTCTCTTACCCAGTTATTCTCTTCGCACGCGACACGCAATCGGAACAAATGAAATCTTTACCGGTCATCTCAGTCGCGATGAAAATCTCTTAGAAAATCTCTTATACCTCCCTGCGAGGTTTGCTTCCTGTCTGCTACCCTCTATCCAGGAAAACACTCGATAGAGACACAAGGGAAACATACTTTAATAGACATAGATGGGACTCCGATATTGCTAGATGCTCTGATCTACGGACACGCGAATGGAAGGAGTTTAATATTCTTAGGTCCTCGCGGAGCGACGCGATTGGATGGACGAAAAGCGACCGAAGGATCTTCGTTTGCCAGTGGCTGGGGGCACGTTAGCGCGTTAGAAGGAGCATCGTCGGGATTGCAGAGGAAAAAAGTAGCGATAGTAGATATTGGATTCGAAATGTCGAGCAGGCAATATCCTCGAGGCCTGCCTTTGCACCGGTGCCGCTGAAAAACCTCGTTGAACGGGGCATGCTGGAATAAAGCCATGAAAAACCGTGGGGTTTGCATGCCGAGAACCACACGGCCGCTCGATATTCCGATATCCTGATATCGGTTGATGCTATGCCGCGAGGAGTGTTTCTTCTCGAGCCGACGTCTTCGCCGTCGGGATGCACACACTCGCCTCTCTATGGAATTTATTATCCCTTCTCGATCTCTCGCCCTCCCGTCGCGTCGTCTGCCACTGCTTCCAACCCCAAGCTCCCCGCCGTTCCTCGTCAACTTCCCGACGCTTTCTTTCCACCTACCAACCCCCGGCCAATGTGTTTCCACGGTTATGCGATAGTTCCAACGACTTTCCGATTCCACTCTGCTCGTCCCCCTCTTCCCTTCGAGATGTTCCACGAAACACCGATTCCACCTTCGTGGTTATCGAGTAGCCCTTGACCCAGGCTCTCCTGTCCGCTTGGACCTCTGGAATCTCGCTAATGGATCGCGGTGAAGAGGATTTGCAACGGTGGTGGGTTTAACGCGTCGAAAAGGAACCGTCTCTCGTTTGTCCTGCAGAGACCCCGACGAGAGTACAATTGTACCAACACCCCGAATTTCTACAGAGATAGTCCTGCGAGCTGAAGAGCGACTCGTTTGGAACACGATGCAACGCTGGAATATCGAAGGTCGAGAAACAGTTTCTAAAAGGATTAACTTCTCGTTTATGCGACAAGTTTGCCCGCAACGCGATACAGCTCCTTTTTACCCGTACCATCTTTCCCTCTACTCCCACTTTCCCAAGTCCCCTGGCTACACACTTTCCTACTCTCGCTGAGCCTCTTCTCTCGCCCCGAAGCCGTCTCGAGCCAAGATTTCCGAAGTTTCCCGCAGCCGATGCGGGTCAGATTTTTCCATAAAATACGGCCGAAGAGAGCGCCGGGAATTCGGTCCTCCTCGCGGATTCCTGATCGTGCTTTTACGAGCGACGGAGACAGGGGAGAGGCAGAGAGGCAGTGGGTGTTTTCGAAATTCGACTGGATAATCCGCTCTCGTCCGAGGCTTTCGGGGTTGCGAGTTTCCTCTCCGACAGAGATTGAATTCGATGTTACATGCAACGATGCTATTCCCGGGAACGAGCTGTACCACGAAGCTTGCGGTGTTGTCTTTATCGTTCGGCTACTGTGGCAATTTACGCGGCTGAATCTGCGAGTGGCTCGAGTCGCGAGAGCTTTTCCTGCTGGAAACGAGTATGACACGGAGTTTCGCGATCGAGGTGTCTGAAACGGGATGCTATTCCCGTAACGGCAGCGAAATACCTGATTTTTACCTTTGTTTTCCCCCCGTGCAACCTGTTCCGCGTTATGACGGATTAATTAACCCTAGAACTCTCAAGGGTGGAAGTAACCCCCACGCGACGCGCAACTATTCCAGCACTCCCGAGAGCTTGTATTACGCTGTAACCATCGTTGAACGAATTAAACGAGCATGTGCAAGTATTATATCGGGAAAAGTTGGACGTTGAAGTAGACGAAAATTTTTAAACGTTTTAATTCCACACGCCAAGGATTTTTATACCACCGTGAATTCAATTGTGACGTTAATTGTCTCCCGAGTCACGCGTTTCCATTTGCCACGGCGTCGTAAAAGAATAGTAATCGTTCCGACAAATCGAACCTAAAAAGCATATAAAAGTCTTGAAGAAGACTGAGGACCTGGAGGTAACGCTACAATTAAATTCCGTTCATCAGGCTCGAAAAACACCCTCCCAACCCTGAAGGATTACAGCCCTCCTGGAACCCACACAACGCCTCACTAACCACGCTTCGTTTTACAGTCTTGAACGCTGATAAAAGACACGTAAAACGAAAAGCGTTCGCTTAATAACAAGCACCCATAAATTAAAAGAGGAAGAACGAACACCTGGTACGAAAATTTTAAAAATCCTCAATAGGGTTTGCATGAAACGAAATGCTTAGATCTAACGAGGAGAGTGCAAGTCCTTCGGGTCATAGATTTAGCTGAAACTTTGTAGGTTTGTAGATTTAGTCATCCAGATCAAGAAAATTTATCATTATAAGGGCATAGTTTTCGAGCTATTCATTAGAGTTTTATTATTGCCTTAATTACAGATTTATTTCCAATATTTATCAAGCGTCGTTGTGGCCTAATGGCAAAATCTGAAAATCCCAAAGCTGGTGGCAATTTTTGGATGTTACCATTAGGCCACAATGACACTTGATAATTATCTATAATTATTTGCAAGAAATCTCTAGTTGAGAATAATAATACTTTAATCATAAATATCTCAAAAACAATCGAAGAATAGTTACCCTTATAATGGCACATTTTCAACTAAATCAATGACCCGAAGGACTCGCACTTTCTTTCTAAAAATCGAAAAGTAAGAATAACCACCGACTAACGTATAACGGATGGAGTAGTCTAATTAATTCCTAAGACATAATTAGAAAAAAGATATCCCAGATATACAACATAGTACAGGTAACCCTCCTATAACACGGTAGATAGATTCCCAGAAAATACCGTGTTATGTGAAACCGTGTTGTACGAGACCCAGGCATAGTACAAAAAGGGGGGTTACGTTCCGAAAACTTACTAAAAACAAATTTTTTTTAAATTCTACATGAACAAGTTAATTTTTATTAAAAATATAAATGTATGTACAACACGAAACGAAAAAAACAAAAATATTATTTTCATTTAATGCAACTTTAATTTAATAAATTTCTTCGTCGTCACTGTTCACGTAGAAGTACAGTGTTGTACAAAGGTTTCGGCAATTTTCTTATCGCGTTAGAGCGAAACCGTGTTATAGGATGCCGTGTTGTAGAAGGGTTCCCGCAATTTATAAATCGTGTTACAGGATGCCGTGTTGTAGGAAGGCTACCTGTATATTACAGATAACACGGCCGATTACACCATCAATTTATCACGAAGACAGGCTATCGAGGGTGTTCGATAAGACCTATATACACCTCACCTTTTTGCATCTCGACCCTCTTCCATTCATCAACGAGTATCGCTAATTATTTACCACTCGACGTTCTTAATACGCCTTCTTAACGACCCCTAATCCGCGAGTTGCAAACTTACATCATAAACCGACTAATGAAACCGTTGCCCCGCGTAATAACGCGAAGCCCGTTGGATATTTCGGCGAGCGTTTCATCGCGACAAATCCCCGGATCGATCGGCGACCGTACGCCGATGGCTAATAAAACATTTAGGACGAAATGGAATAGGTGGCCGAGCATCAGCCGTGCCACGACAATCGCCTGGTCGAAAGCTCGCTGCGAGATGAATCGATTATGGCGGGCGTTCCGCGCGAGCTTTACGAGCCTCCGCGTTTACGATCGACGGGATCGAGGCGCGCGGTCTTCTTCGAAGGATCCACCGATCCGGCGTCTCGGAATTAACGACGCTATGGCTACCACCACGCCGTAATTTCCAAGTGCGCTGCGTGTTCTCCGCGACTCCGGGGCTGGTGCAACGTCGACGCGGCGTGATGCGTCGATTAGTATGCGCCCCGATGCCTCGTTCAAAATGTATCGCTGCGTTGGCCGATTAATTATTAATACGCAGTACGTCAATTCGGGAACAGTATCAACGCCGGCCCCGCGGAAACGTCAACGGGATGCCTGTTTCACGGCGGCCCCTGAATTTCCAACCAATTACACGCCCCGCTGCGTGCTCGATGCTTTTTTGCTCTTATTATTAATTAATCGTCGAGTGGCGAGAGACGAGTAGTCGAATAGTCCTCGATTTCGTGCTCGAGTTTCTTTTTCACGTTTTTATTTATATATTCTTTCTTTTTTTTTTTATTATTATAGTTATGATCGTTGGGGCAGAGCATCGTCGCAGACAGCAACGAATCGAAAGAGCGGAGAAGTGGTGAATAGAAGGAGATGGCTGCGAGAAATGAAGCCTTAATGGAACTTTTTGACCCATTTTTGACACGTTCATTGCGAGCTCATAAATTTCGCGCGATGAAGAACGCGTTAACCTCGTCGTTTTAAAGAGCCCGCGTATGCACGCGCGAGGAATATGAACGTTCATTTACGGAGAGCATGTGCGCGCGAAATGGGCTGCTCGAAACGAAACGGTACCTGGTACGGAGATACGGAAATGTTATCGGGGGCCGTGTACAGGGACGGTCAGAAGCGCGGCTAAAAGAATAGCGACCCGCCGACAAACGTCTTTGAGCGCGTGGAAATATGTCGGGATATTTTTAAGCACCGCGTACGTCCACTCTCGCGTATCCGAGTGCCGCAACGACCCCGTGGAAAGGAAGACGAAAATTTTCCGTACTCGTATAGCGAAAGATTACCGTGGTAGAGGATGAAAATGGCGGGTAAACCGATTTCCCGTTATCTCGAGGGTTAACGCCCGATTTGTTCGTTATTGCTGGAAAAGAGGCTCGAGTTCGGCTAATTTCACCCGATCGTTGTTGTTTCAGGGTGGGAATCGGAGATCGCTAGTTAAGGTTTGACGAGCTCGCTTACCAGGGCAAGGAAGGCAGGAAGATCGGCGGGATGTTCTCGGCGCGGGGGAGCAGCGGCGGAAGGTGGAAGTAGAGATAAAAGCGTGAAACGAGATCGAGCAGAACATGAGATAGAAAGAACGGGTCGGAGATCTTGGGGAACGAAACACCATGTGCTCGAGCGTACGAGCCTGGTGGTGGAGAGGGGCACTTCTCGGCACGATGATGCTGTTATCTTGGACGTCCTCGGCGGTGGAGGGCTGCCCGAGCATGTGCACGTGCAAATGGAAGA
>NW_016909095.1:834453-908136 GCF_001483705.2 Eufriesea mexicana
AAGAGTGGGTGGAGTGCGCGAATCGGGACCTGAAGGGGCTGCCGCAGGGGGCCAGGGAGGAGACGCAGGTGTTGGATCTGTCGAACAATCATCTGGTCAGTCTGCCACCGGAGAGCTTTCAGACGCTGGGTCTGATCAATCTGCAGCGACTATACCTGGGTAGATCGCACATCAGTCGTATAGCGTCGAGGGCGTTCGTCGGGCTGGTAGGGCTGGTGGAGTTGGATCTCTCGGAGAACCTGATCGAGGAGATACCTAGCGAGACTTTCCCCTCCTACTCGAATCTGATGAAGCTGCTGCTGAACGGGAATCCCATACGGGAGATCCGGCGAGGAGCGTTCCAGCATCTGGCGCATCTGACCAACCTGGAATTGAGCCAGTGCCGGCTGGAGAATATCGAGCAGGGGGCGTTCGACGGCCTCCACCTGCTCGAGTGGCTACGACTCGACGGCAATCGATTGACTCGCGTGCCCGATCTCACGCTCCCCCTCGGCGGTAGCCTTCGGGGACTCACGCTGCACAACAATCCCTGGCTCTGCGATTGTCGGCTGCAGGCCACGCAGGCTTGGCTCAACGAGTCCGCGCCGGCTGCCCCCCAGGAGTCGGAGCCCGTTTGCGACGCACCCCCCAAGCTCCGCGGCAAGCAGATCAAGGCCGTGAAGTTGAACGAACTCGCCTGCCTGCCGCAGATCGATCTACAGGAGCGAGTCGAGGCCTACGAGGGGGACAATGTCACGCTCAAGTGCGACGTCTACGCTGTACCGGCTGCCAAGCTCACCTGGTGGTTCAACGGCGAACTCTGCGAATTGCAGAACGAGGAAGACTCGCCGTCTATCTCCTCCACCACCTATCCCCGGTGAGTACTACGCGTTCCGTTTCGAGCATCGATTTCGAATTACAACTTGCACGAATAAACGTTTGCTTGCAAATTCACGCGGAAAACGATAGCCAGCGAAACGATATTTCGACCCGCTAAACGGTCCGAATATTTATTCCGAATATCGCGTTATTGACGGAACAGCAACAGTAGCTGTCGGAATGAGCGAGGAATATCAAAATTCTCCGTGGAAAAACAATTCTGACTATTTCTTCCTATCGATGAAACGCAGTATCGCGAGTAGTTCTCGTACGCGATCGTTTGCAACCTAAATAAAGCTCCGATAACATTCCGATATTTCTCTCGTTCGGAACTCCCGTTGTTCCCCTTGTTCCCGTGGACAACGTATTTCCGCTCGTCGTGGGAGGAGAGCCAGTTCTTCCCCTGTTATTACGTCGGAATCGTCCGTGAAAATTGCGTTCCGAGCCGTCTCGCCAACTTCGCCGCAGTCGTTCCTTCGTTTCGCAGTTCAAGTTGCTCCGGCTTCCGCCGAAAGGCGCTAGTCACGCTCGTTAATCACGAAAGTATTCTAATTAACGACGGCAGAGACGTCGACGATGACGCGAGAGAACGGCACGTATCCCGCTCGTTCGACGATTTTTAACGACGTCCCCGCGAGATTTTAAAGCTTTTCTCACCGCGAATTTTTCCAAGGCCGACATAGTGCTTGTCTAATAGAACGACGCGCGACTTATAGCCTGTCGTTAACGAAACTTTCGCCTCGTTAATAATCCGAATCGCACGCGAGTAGTCCTGCTCGTAACCGCGACGGTATCGCGGCCGCGTTGTTTTCATCGCGAGACGCGGTGTCGCGCGTCGCCTTTTTAAATGGAAGCTTTTAACCAAGCTTGTTTCCAATTGAACGCGTACCGCGAGACTCCGCGAGATTTCCAAGGCATTTACCTTCGAAATGCCGAACCGGCGCCGTTAAAAGGGGATAAAAATTCCGCGGCCCGGAATTCAGCAGGGTATTTTCCCACCGTCGCGATTCCAGCGGAACGCGAGAGAAAGCCGTTATTAACCGAGACACGATTCTGATTTCAAATTATACGGGTTTCCTTTGAAACGAGATTCATTCGCGGCCAGGTATTAACTCGCATTTTCGCGATTACGCCCGTCGCGACCCCGCGGCCATGCGAAGCGTGTGAAAAAGGAGGAACCGAGATCGACAGAGTTTCGCGATTTGTTGCAGGTACGTCTACAGGCAGCGAGGCGGAACTAACATGAGCAGCGCCCTGCTGCTCTACTCCGTGGAGTCTTTGAACGAAGGCACGTACACTTGCGTGGCCGAGAACGGAGCTGGCTCGGCGGAGGCCAATCTCTCTCTGCGAGTGCTGTTTCAGGAGAAAATAACCGTGGAACCACCCAGCGATCACTCCAGGTCGGGGTACGTCGTGGCCATAGCCGCGGGTGCCCTCGTGGGCACCCTGTTCGCGCTGGGCAGTCTGATCGGTAGCATAGCGTTCTGCGTGCGCAAACGTCGTCGAGATCGCAAGAGGAATTCCAAAGCTCTGGTGTCGCAGAACAAATCGGTCATGCCTATCACCAAGGACACCACGACCAGTTTACCGTGTAGAAAGGGGAACGGGAGCTTGATAGGCTTGGAACACCAGCAGATGGTGTCGTACACCGAGAGGGAGCTGAACAGAGCCGCGACTCTGGAACGCAGGGAACACAGGAACCTAGAAGAGCCTTATTGCAGTCCGGTGTCGAAATATCTGACGGAACCCGATCTGATCAACGAGGTTCCAGAGACGACGGACGTGGGATACGGTCAGTTGTATCGCCATCAACCAGGCGAGAGACAGATTCTGGAATACGACTCCGGATACCCGCTGCAACCCGACCTACGCCCATCGAATATCCCGCAGCTGAGCTATCTCGATCAAGACGGTTACCCGTTGAACTTTGGCCTACCCAAGATCCCGTTCAGCGCCGCGAGCACGTTGCCGCGTCTTAGGCAAAGGATGCCGGTCGAAGGTTCCGCGGTGGCGCCACCGGCTAGGTACTCCAGGGAGGCAGAGTTCCTCGCCAGATCGCCGGGATACGACCCCGTGCTGCCTAGAACCGACACCAGGTACACCGCCGAGGGATACCCGTACCCTGTTCAACAACCACTGCCGATTCAACCGGTCGAGCAACCGATCCAACAGCAACTACCCGTTTCTCCGGTATCGCCGGTAGCCGTGTTCCCCGAGGTGCCCTTCATCCCATCTCCACCAGCCGCGTACAGGGGCGAGACGACGCCGCTTTCGCCGAGATCCTTGCTGAGCAAAACTGCGCGAGAAGCTGCCGCAGCCGCGGTTGCCAGAGCGGAGGACCTCCAGCCGCCTCATCATCCGGAGAGTCCTGACGAGGGCTACGTCGGCGACGCGATGGACGTCTAAGGTGGATCTGGGATCGAAGAGATCGTTTCGATCGTGGGAAATTGGAAGGAAGGTTAGTCGAATCGAAGACGATTCGTGTTTGAAGAAAAAGACAGCTCGGATCGTTCGATTTCGCTGATTCGAGGAAGTTCGGTTCCAACGTTGTTCCCTTTCGAGACATCGGATCGGATTATCGTGGTTCCCGTGAGAAGAGGAAGCGATCCGTCGTGCACGCGAAACGAGGGAACTGTCGGGTCGTACATTCGGACAAATTAATCCGAGGAAAACAAGGCCCCGGACACGATTGGCAGAGCAAGAAACCCGCGGAGACGTTGCCTCCATCGTCGTCATCCGGCAGAATAGATATCAGACGTTGTGCGGCCAAAGTGCCGGTTGAGCAGGAACAAAAGGAGTCGTAGGAGCGGAGACGTAATGGATTAATCAGGTGCCAGGCTTGCCGGATGTCCCGAATCACGTGTCTACGAATAATAATTTCTCGTCAGTGCCAGGTCTCCGTGTTCGAAGGACGGACAGCGTTACTAATCGAATTCCGTTCCTCGCCGAACGGTTAGGTACACGTCCCACCCGTTCAGCCGCATTTTGCGCCAGATTTTCCCGTTTCCAAGGTACCCGTTGTACGCGTGGTATGCGTGTACGTTTCGCTGGGAAATCCAAGTTTTATTCGCGGAACGGGCGTAGGAAATTCGCGAAACTTTACGTGGAAATTACGCGAATTGGAAGAACAAGCGGACGATTTTTCGGCGACAACGATCGGCGAACCGATCCACGTGGATCGTCGCTCGATCCAGTGACTGCAGCCGGGAATTTTCGAACGCTTCCGTGATGGTGTCTCGGCGTTACTCGGCCACTCCCGCCAATCCCGCCTCGCAATGTGGAATTCCCTGGAACGGGAAATACGCGGACGGTGCGCCGGCCAGAGGAATCGAATTTTCGGAGAGCTTACGGCAGCGGATGAACGCAAACAAGCGGCCGCGAACGCAGCCGGAATTTTGAAAATCGCCCGAGTCGCGGTCCGATCGAAGCTGATCTGACCAACCAACCGAAGAACGTCGGCCTTTCCCGTCGTATTATTACGACCTATCACCCCCTCGACCATGGTCGGAAATTGGAAACATTCACGGAATTAACTCTGCCCTGTCGTTGGTAACCGTGCTCGACTTTCGTCAGAGATACGCGTTCGATAGCAGCAGGGATCCTCGACGTGGAGACACAGTCGGAGAAGGAGTCTATACGTAGGATAAATGTGACGAGTGCGTGTGAAAGTGCTAGAAAGGGATTAAGCGAGAAGTGTAGAACGAAGTAAAATAGCAAATGGGGTACGGCCCACTTTAAACCTTAAGAATATTCTTTCGTGAACAGAGACAAATACCTTGCGTCGCTGAAATGTACGTCTTTCATCGTACTCGGTACCTCTAACAGTAACAGATGCAAATGCGTAGAATACGGACACGTTTCCAGCCCCTGGAAGCGGCAAGACGAGTGCAAAGTGCGAGAGAAATCTGATGGAGAGACAAAAAGAGGGGAGAGAAGGAAGAAGAGTACACCCTGTTTACGAGTCGGTAGACGGCTCGTTCGATATCTGCTCAAGCTCATACGCATCCTTCATCCTGATCGCCCGCCATCCCCAACTCCTTCCCCCCGATCACTTCCGTTTTAGGCTAATCAATTGTATCGTTATTAAAGTTTACTGCATCGTCGGTTTCGCAAGAAACGAACACTCTGTACCGTCTGGAAACTTCCGACGGAGGGTTCTAGCAAATCTGCCGTAGTGATAATAACGTTAACTCGGTGTTTAAGACTGGTGAACTGTGCGAGGTTACGCGAGCCAGCGACGGGCCTTACCTAGCCCGATGTACAGAACCGTTGAATATACGCATATATGTATAAATTCGTAACACCAACTCTCGCAGACACACGCGAACGAACATACAAACGCGTACACGGAACGCCCACGAGAACGGTATATACATATTATATATATTATATATATAAATATACGTATACACACGTCGATATAAATACGCGGATATGAGGGTTGATCGAAACACCTGGACACGCGAAACGTAGATATTTTTTAAGGGTGTCATCGAGCCTAAGACGCGCGACCAAAACAGCCGCACGGTCTCTCCTCGTTCTGTATTCGTTATCGAGTGTGCGTAATCGTCGTGTAACCGAGTTTAAGAATTCGATCGTCAGCGATGCTTCGCGACACCCGTTCAACCCCAAGACTAATCGTCACCCTCGACCACCCCCGACGTTTTGTACGGTTATCTCGCAGCAAGTGTTACTAGACCGGGTCATCGAATCTTCATCGCGACTCTCACACCGCTCACCAAGAAACCCCCAGTCCAGCCCAGACGCTTCGCGGAACATTTCCCATGGAACCCCAGAAAGTCTGGCCGGGTGTCGCGAAGCGAGCCGCGCGATGGCCAAGCGGTAAGGCCGATTCGTCTAGGTACTAAACAGAAGACCGATCTTCTTCGTCGCGCGTGACGGAGGCGCGCGACGACCGAGCGTAATAAGAGAGCCGTTGATCTAGCGTTAGGGTTACGAATTACGATAAGTGGATGGTACTGCCGGACGCGGCGGAAGGATGCAACGTCTGGATCGAAGGGCAGCCGATTTCCAAGATTACGCGAACACAGCTGCCCTCCTTTCTGCCTTGTCAATCATCGGCCGATTCACGGCCGAGCGGTGTTTGCTTTACGGTCTGCCGAGGATCGAACCCCGGCCCCGGCCATTAAGGGTTCCTAGAGCTCCGAGTTGCGAGCTCGGCCGCGCGGAAACGGCCACGACGAGCATCGAGCGTGAAACGGCCGCTCGAATCCGCATCCTTCCGATCTCACCGCGCCAGATCCTCTGGCCCCCTCGAGTTTTCCCTTCGATACGTCGCTCCAGAGACCCCCCGCGACTCGTGACATGGCGCACATGCATCTATACACACATCCACGTTCACGACACACGGTAGATGTCACGCGTATAAGTTGGAGACAGCGTCAGCTACATACAGGGTATCCGGGTGATTCGTGAAAGGATCGTCGAGATGGTAACTTAGTTAGTCGTGACAATAGCAAGTGATACTAGGGATCAGTGGGAACCTTGTTTTCATATTCGCTCCCGAAGACACTCCCGGTTGTACAAAGGAAGCCAAGATCATTCGAGAACTAACGCGATTTCTACCCGGTCTAATGTCATAGTCCACGCTCATCCGTGTTCGTGTTAGGGAGACGAAACGAGGATTAAATGAGGATCGAACGAAATTCTTCTCCCGCCTTTCCGCCAATCTGCGATAATCGCGAATAGAGTCCTGTTTCGGGATGATCCGTTTTCGCATTTCTTTTTTATTTTTATTTTTATCTGTAACGCGTTTTTGGGGGAGCAAAAGGGGGAGCTGCGAGTGGGAGCAGCGAATCGCGTTTGTCATTGCGACAGATCGGAACGGGATCGCGCGGTACTCGATGAAAGTTTCGATAGAGAATTTCGCGGTGATATATCAAACGTATAATTTGCGTGGCACATCCGTACGCGGCGCACGCAGGCTAGCAATAAAATTTTCAGGAAAAAATCGCCGCTGCCCGGCCACGGACGCGCCGTAATTCTCGACCGCGGGAACGGCGCTTTTGAGTTATATCGCGGTCCAGATTATTTGGCACGACCCGCGCGGAATTAGGTTTACGATCTTCCCAGGACCTCGTCTCGTTTTCCTGTCGCGTCGATATCAAGGGCCTATATCTTCCTGTGATCCTCGACTTAACCCCTCCTCTTCCTTTCGAATTTCCTGCCTTTCGCTTCATCTCTTTTCCCCCCCGTTCTTTTTTCCCCATCTTTTTCGTTCTTCCATCCAGTGGAGCATTTACACGAATTCTCTTGATTTTCCCGCTTCGATGCTGCAACGCGCGATGAGTTTGTTGTACCTTTTTCGGATTAATTTGACGCATTTCGTTTCGTCGAATTTTTCCCCGCTTTTAAATCGTCCTGCCAGAGAGCTCACTGGCGTATTAACTCGAGTTCCCGATTCGTGAAAATCGTTTCCCCTCCGATAATCGACGGCGAATTTATTGTTCGTAACGCGACAATCAAACGTTAAAATTAAAAAAGGAAAAAAATTTTAAAAAAAGAAATGGGAAAAGAGGAAAATGGGAAACAAGTCCCGGGCGAGAGAGGTTCTCGTCACGGTGGTATACACGAGCGCGCGCGTCCCCAAATACGTCGAAATTTCGTTCGTTTATATCGCGCGGCATTTAATTCTCCTTTTTCTGCCATTCTCTTCAATTTCATCGTTCGTTTTACCCCTTTCAAATCTTGCTTTCCGCGAAATATTAAACAAACATTTCAAACTTGAAATTTTTATTTGCCCCACAGCTCTCCCTCTACCGAAACAAACTTCCGGCATTCTCGCAGGATATTTTGATAAAACCCGGATCAAACTTTGCCGCGGAAATATTAAACCTCCGCGTATGCTAGAGCGACGAGACTCGCCATTTTTCCGTGGCTTCCGTTCGCTTTTTGCAACCGTTCGCCGCGAAAAACGCTTTGCAAGAAACAACAGGTGGCCGTGACTCGAACGCGAAGCACACGCGAGACGTGCCGCCACGAAGGCTATCCTCATCCTCGGGGACGCCGGGATACGCTTCTCCAACGCTCGGAAACGCGCGGCGAGCTTAAACGAGTTACGCAAGAGAGAAGACAGTGAGAACGGGATCGAACGGCAGAGCGACGTGCCCGACGACCAGACCCCCGACGTTCCGCGCCGTTGTAATTCACCGAACCCCACCAATCCCTGCAGAATCGGTGGACGAGTCGGTGGACTTCCGATTGGCGCGCGCGCGCGTGCCACGAAATCGCATCGACGGACTTTCCTTGCCGGCCCTGGGGCCGGTAACGAGCCTCTGGAAACGCTTCGACAAGCGCGCCGCCGCGTTGAAAAGCCTTGTTGTGCTGCGAACACAACCGGGATAATCACTGTTTGCAGGCCGACGCTCGTCGTCCGCGTGACGTGAATCGAAGCGCGCGCGCGCGACCGACGGTCGGCGCCACTGAAAACGACGCTGAAAACACCAGTGAAACGCCAGTGAAAACGTCGTTTGTCGCCACGCAAACAGCCACCGTCCCATCGATTCGTCCCCCCCCCCCCCCCCCCCCCCCCCAGTCCGCTCGACACTCGATCATCTTCCACGCGGACCAGTGTTTCCAAGGTCTATCGTTCTGGCAAACGCGTGTTTACTCACGGGACACGCGTGCGAGTCGTCTTGGTTTAACTGTCGCGAATGTAAATAAAGACGTCTGGTAAGTTCAGCAACGAGTCTTGTTTCCTTTTTTAAATGCGCATTTGAAATCTGTCGCGGAGTCCGGAGTAAGAATTCCCAGTGTCGTCTCGGGTAGCGATATACGGTTCAACTCGAATGGAATTCGGAACGTTTTACCGGTAGTAAAATTTACAACGTAACTGTGTAATGGAACCGCAGAACGTCGTAATGAAACCTACGTCCTCTTGAGATTGGACTCGCAGCGGCATCCTTTAGCGAGGCCTACGGTATTGCTCTATGGTACAAGCTGCGCCGTTTAGCTCTTACGACACCATTTCCTCGTATCACGTACAACAGTGCAGGAATTCAAAATTAACCCGAACCTTATTACCGAAACCTGTTTCCAGATATCGCGCCGGTGCAATTTCGCTCTTTCATCCGCGTTTAAAGTTTCGCGTAGGTTATATCTGCCGAGACGTCGAATCTCCCGTCGAAATTACCATCTTATGCGCGAACACGGAGCTGATAAAAGTTTACGCCGTGTTCGAAGCATCCACGCAACGTGTCCGTTCGTTTATTAAGCATGTCATGTGATTTCAACATGGCCGCCAACGTGTCGCGTAACAAGCATCGACGTGGCTACGCGGCGTACATTACTGCCCGCGGCGAATAACGAATCGTCGCGATTCGGTGATTCATTATTTTTAACAATACGCCTTTCCCCCGATGCGCTTCCGAAGTTTAATGCCGGACACAATGGATTCCGCTGACGGATCGGCGGAATATTTCCACACGCTTGTACGCCAACGATTAACGACGGGTTATGAGTGTGGCAACGGACCGTGATAATTATTAGCCGGTATAAGCGACGGTTATTGGCGCGCGATGATTTCATTATACGACGCTAATACGGTTCGCCGTTTCGACAATATCGTCAAGCTATTGCAGCTTCTCTATTTGCCTTCTCCTGTTTCCTTTGTAATACGTAAAAAGTGACTCACCGTCGTATGCTTCTCGACGCTTCCCGATGTTTCTCGATGCTTCTCGATGCTTCTCGATGCTTCTCGATGCTTCTCGAACGCTACACACCAGCCACGACGCCGCTCTACACGTGTAGAATGCTACGCAATATGGCGAGACGTTCTTCGCAAAAACGCTACACGCCAGCCACGACGCCGCTCTACACGTGTAGAATGCTACGCAATATGGCGAGACGTTCTTCGCAAAAGTCTTTCTTCCGTTAATTTCCACTACACTGCTATTTTCCACTCGCGATTGCGACGTCGGTGTGCTCCGAATTCCCAATTTGCCGAAAATTATGCTTCCGCTCGTCGGCGAGCAGTCACGAGGGCGCGTTGATTAAATCGATTCGTAATTGAAATTAAACATTAACCGCAACGTGGCTTCGTTCGCGAACTGTCGTGCCAGCGAACGAATTAATATGGCTGTCGTAATGTGCGCGCGAGTGGCGACTTCTCGCGGTCGATTTCTCAAATACGTCGAACCTATTAGTAGGCTAGCTGGCGCGATAAAGGACACTGCAATTACGAAGATTAGAATTTAATCGACGCTTATCCGGCCAGCAATCCTAGATCGGTTTCAAAGCGATGGAATTGCATCCGGGCGGCGGTTTACGTGTCTTCGATTCGGATATCGGGTTCGCCGTGGTGAGAAACTGCAATCGAAATGTTTATCGAACGGGAGAAAATAGTTCGGCGATCTTCGCTACCGATAGACCCTGCTAATCGACCGAGTAAGTATACCTACATCGTAGAAACTACTTCGGCAGTAATGAGAACGTAGATCCCATTACGGTAGAGTTCCGTTGTCACGATTTACTCTGTGTATCCGTGTTCACTCCGGGCTACAGTATTTTTGGTAACCCCAGCCATTAGGATCGCGGCAATAGTAACGGACCGTTACCAGAGATCTCGTTACCGATACTTCTCGGCCCTTCGATCGCCAAACTATTTCCAACGAATCCTGCCTATTGAAACTGTCGTTGTAGACCACCGTGCTATCGCGGTTCATTCCGTTAGAGTACGTTTCGTTCCGTGGCCAGTAGAGTGCATTGGTAAGTTTGTCTATTTTCAAAAGGGACTCGCGTGATGGTAGTTCGCGTCATATTGAAACTTCCTTATTTCCATATTCCATTTGCCGGTGTTAGTATTCTATCTGGGCAGAACGTTCTACAGGGATGATTATACTTGTAAAGCAGAGATTCACACGTTCGACGTAGTGTCATATTTGTATCGTGCAAAGTGGCCCTGTTATCCGCCGAGATACCTCTCGAATCATCGACAACCATCGTATACCTTTCCCAGGATCCTCGATCCTCGTAAAAAATCTCATTTCCGAAATTGTCCGAGCACGGGTCCGGGTGTCAGATTCGAAAATGGAGATTAAACGCACGGTCGGGCGAAATTCGTCCATTGGCTTCCTGGTGTTTGCGTTCGGTTACGAGATACGCGTTGAATTATTAAGCGGCGCGTGTCGCCATCACGGAAGCTTCCCACGCGACTCGCGCTCCAACAGCATCGATCCCGCATTTTCTTCGCGAACCTTTAATCTCGTTGCAGCTTGTCGCCTCCATGTTCGTTAGCGTAGCACGGAAATTCGCTTCGATCGTCCTGAAAACGTCGCTTGATCGACGTTGTAACGGGCACAATCTCGGGACTCGATCAACTGGGGAAAAATGTGGTCGCGGTTATCTCGTTCCGACATTTTCCTTTAACTATCTCGCGCAACTTACCGATCCAGTAGATGGCGTTATTTCCGAAGCTAAACAAGCACGAGAAACTTGCATAATTGCCGATATATAGTTGCTACCCCGACTCGATATTAATTACACGGGTATATTTCCCGAAGCTGCCTAACGTTTATTCCATTATTCGTGTAATCGTACATCACGTATGACTCGCATGGTCGAAATAACCGGCGCGAAACTCGCGTATAAAGTCGAAGCCGGCGAGAATCTGGACTCCCCGCAAATTGCAAATCCTCTATGTTACGTCGTTCCCGAAAGCATATTACGAAAAGCAATTTCACGGAAGAATAATAGCTCGCAGCGATCCGAAGTCTAATCTCGGCCTCCTTCCGAAGCCAGATGGGATACACAAAGAGAATTAAAAGATAGACCGTTGGGCGTATCAAAAGAAATTTTCGCTCGTTTCGGGCTGAAACGGAAAATAGCTCGCAGCCAGGAAGCCATTGAGGATTCTCCAAGTATGTCACTCGACGCCTCGCCGAGACGCGGCGCTCTGCGCGCCCGACGTGCCGGTATGAATATATGTATGAAATACAAGGAGAGGCTTGTTTGTCGATCGATCGATCGCGATCAACGCTGTCGTACGAGAATTTATATCGAAATTTCCGCGAGCAGCGAGGTACGTCGCGGTGACGGCAGCTCTCGCGATCGCGCACACGCAGACACACAAAGAACGCAATCTTCCGCGACGCCTGGCGACTCGAGCGCAACACCCAAACTTTTCTTGTCGATTACTGTCATGAAATATGGCTGCATCGCGGCAATATTTCGTTGACTCCAGAAAGCAACGCGTAATCGTTGGCTCGCAGACGTATTGCCTTTGTTGTTCCACCACAACGCCGGCGCTCTTCCTTTGTTTGCATCGAGCAGCGAGAGATTCGAAGACGGATGCAGGAAGTCACGGAACGTTTCGCTTCGTCGAAGATCATTTCCTCTTTTTGATCTTTGCTTTTTTCTGTAGAAAATGACGATACCGTTGTAGGTTACATCGACGTCGAGTCGAAATCGGATAAAAAATCGGGGAATTAAATTTCGAGCTGGGAACCCCGGTGGCCGCGTGAGGGCAAAAATCGTCCGGGACGCAAACTTAATCTGAAATTATTAGAAACGAAGCGCGATTTATTTCCGGCGGAGCAAAGAACCGACGGAACCACGTAAACCTCGTATCTCCCGAGGTTCGTGACGCACGAACCGCGTATTCGCGAACGAACCTTTTTGGATTACCTCGAATCGAGTCGGAACACGGACGTATCGACCCCCCGAGTCGGTGAAACTCGGTCAGTGTCCTTTTCTTTCGCGCGACGTAACGAATATTATGGCTGTCGGAGGGGGATGGAAAATTCAGTTGCGTTAGATGGAAGCAGAGAAGGGTAGCGCGTGAGACAACGAACCGCGGCGAGGGTGGAAAAAGGGATTTTGATGGAACTATGACACGGTCGCGTCAGTTTTTTCAACAAGAGGCTTCCCGTGGCTCATAATCGTTAGAAAAGGGGGAAAAAGAGGGTAGGAAAGCCGGGAAGGGAAAAAACGGAGCGGGGAAAAAAGGAGGAGGAGAAAATGGGAGAGAAAATGGGAGAGAAACGGGAGAGGAGAATCGAGGGCAGACGTATCGATCTCGTTCGACCCTCCCTTCGACCGTAAAGCTCGCCGCGGACGGAGTTACGATTCCGCACAATTACACACCCGCACATCTATATCATTTGTGCACACATACACACGTAAACAGATACATACACCGACATCACACGTCCGCGATCACCTCCGTGAACCCACCTTCATATACGTATATATAAATATATATATGTATATATATATATACAGAAATATATATAAATATATATATAAGTATATATAAAAATATAAATATATAAATATACATGTAATACGTACACACGCTCATGTACACACGATGTTCCGAAGGATTGAGCAATACGATTTGTATTACCGTGTATAACGTAATGTATTCGATTCTGCACATGTCGTACGTACTTTGGATGTAGCGAAGGATTTTTCACGACTGATATGAGATTAAAGAATAAAAATAGCTTTTGTATTAATCGCCGTTTTCTTTTCATTCACCAAACCCCATTCGATTGCAGCAACTCTACCTTCCCAGGACACTCGTCGCCGATGCGAGGCGGAAGCTGGTGATCTTCCAGTCCACGAGACTGCGAATACCTGCTGGATGCGGGATGCAGCGACTCGAGAGATTCTCGGCTACGAAACAACCGCGATATCAGTGTGCAGCTCTCTTTTCCACGGAACCATTTGCTTTCAAAGTCGTTGCTCCACGGAGAAGAGCGTAGAGTACCACTAAAGGAAATACACTTTTCAGCAAAGTTATTCCCCGAATTTGCTTCGTTTCCATTCGCCGGCGTGCAGTTGCCGAGAAAACGGCGCGATGCAAAGGGAATCCTTCAGGCACTCGTGAGCCATTCGAACCGGACGCTTTGTTCGCAACTGCGCTGCTTCTTCCGGTGGCTACCGGTTATCAGACGTTACTCGCGTCCTACGACGTCGCGAGATTAAAACGATTTTAAACCGGACGCGTCGCGGCGTTACAATCTCCTAAGCCGTTTTCCTTCTCGGCTCGATGCGCCGGAGCCAGGAGACGTCACGGTTCAAGCCACGTTTCTTTCCCGACTCTTTGCAGAATTTAAACCGTGCGCGTCCCGCAAATCTCTTGCCTCGGAAAGGAAACGGTAATGTCCGCGTTAATTTTTCCGCTTCGGCCGCGACTTCAAAGCCGTCGGCGTCGCGTCGCGTTCCGCGCATTAATTACATCGTTGGAAAAATAGATTCGCGAGAGATTGAATCTCCACAGAGGGAGTTCGAATTAGAGCGTGCTCGAGCCACGGCGTCTCTTAACGCGTTCCGGGATTAAACGCGGTCGAAAGGCTCGTTTACGACGATGCCGGAAATTCGTTGCGTAAATTTCGCTCCGTCGCCATTTAAACGGCCGTATACTTTAGCCGCGCAAGTCGCGCGCGCCATCTTTGTTCTCGAATATTCGCGGAACGCGAGGGATTTTTTAAATCGTTGCTCATTTGCCTGCATTAAAACTCTAAACCCGAACAATCGCCGTTCCCCGCTCCGCGATTCCGATAAATATTTCCCATTTTCCTTTGTCCGCCATTTCCGGTACAATCGCGGCCCCAGCCGCGCCACGTTATTCTATTACTAATTGCTCCCGCAGAAGCTTTCACAATTACGAAACGTTCCTGTCGCTCTCTCCATAATTCGGATTTTACAAAAATACAGCGTAATTGCGATGGTTTCGTTGTGCCTCCGCTTCCGGGCCAGCAGCTAACAGCGAGCTCGCTGCACACCCCCGGCACAGGGCTGACTGCTGGCGCTGTTTTTCCGTTCGCAACCAGCCAACGGAAACACGTACGTGCCTCGCGAGATCCGGATGGTTGTTACGGTAATTCGACGATTAGCCTCGGCGTCCAACGCGAGACGCTTTAAAGCCGCTTTGCATTCAACCGCCGCCGGTTCCGATCTTTTTATTCAATTCCCTCGCAGCGTGTCGTACAGTGCAAACGTTTCGCAGGGAATTCGCTCTGCTTCTAATCGCGTTTGTTCCTTCAGCCGATGCTTCTCCGAGGCCAGGCCTGCAAACAGCTGAAGACGTGGCACCGCGATCGACCCGGGGGAGCGGAATTCCGAGAACACCTGTCATTCCTGCCACGATTACCGTCGATGCGCCGCCCCAAATGAAATACTCGAACGTGGACGCCACGACGGTGCTCGGTTTTTCGGAAAATTCCGAAGCAATCGTGTTCCTTCCGCCTCGCTGGCCGTATCGTCGAAATACGCGCGGAAAGCGGAACGTTTGGCTGAAACGCACGCGGCTTTCCTCGCGTATCGCGTACCCGAGCTTGTGTTTCTCCAAATGTATACCGTGTACCGATAGGAACGTGGGAATTCCCTGGAATTATTTTCCAGGCGATCGCGAAGCAGCCATTTTCGGTAAGAACACGAGACTGGGACGTATATCAGCTGATCCAAGCACGAGGGATCTTCCTCGAACGTGGGCTGCTCCTTCGACGACACGCCTGAAATGCACCGTGAAAATAATTGGCCCGTTTCTATCCTGTGCGTGCTCTCTACGACCGTTCTCTATGCAACCCTGGCAAGTTTTACATGCATCCGGCTGCCGATAAAGGTACAGCGATAAAGGCCCCGGAAGATCGGACCAGCGTATACCCCAAGACGATCGAGCAATCAGAGGAACAGTGGCTCGCTTGGCAACTGTAAAATCTTTCGATGGGATAGAGGCAATAATGTTGAAATAGTGCTACGACGCTGCGCAGCTCGCTTCAATTTCCGTTTCCCCACGGGCTCTCTCTCCAAGATCACAGTCTGACTGTTTGCATCGCTTTGGAAACGTTCTTAACCGTTTTCTTCCCGTTCCACGTGGTTCATCGTAACGTTCTAGATGTTTCGGGACTCGTTCGATGGATCGATTCAAAGGGAATAAATCACGGGTAATTATCAAGTCAGTCTCGAGTGGCGGTGCTAAAGTTAGGCCACGAGCCAGGCGCACTTTCCGGAAGCAAAGGGATATTACAGCGGCAAGTAGATTTACAGGCTGGTCCAGTTCCCGTTGCAACCCTTTATGACGCGAGAAGGGCGAAATGCTCGGCGAAATGAAATACTTGGCGAGAAGATTTATTCGAGGCAAGTGTGTATGCTCGCCGTTGGAAATAAAGCGTATTAAGTAAACGGTCGATTGAAAATGAAAACGCAGCTCGGTAAAGGTTTATAAATCCCGCGTTGTAAATCATTGGGCCGACGGGCACCGTTGAAATAAATAAAACAGAAGTTACCGTTAATTTCCTGCTTGCAATTGCACGCGTTGGCGTGGCTCAGGGAACGCGCGGTGGAAAAATAAATTTCGAAGCGAACGATAACTCGTTTTCCTCGACTGAAGCCCCGCTGTTTCGGGATACGTTACGATTCATTAAAGTTTATCGATAACGTAATTATTCTATCGAGTATTAAAGTTAACTTGTGGAAAAAAATTGAAAATAAACAGGAACAGCGAGCGAGGGGGGCAGGGGGGTTGGTGTATCTGTGAAATTTCCAACCGATATCCAAACTCGCCTTTGCAATCGCGTTCCGTATCGCGTGGGAGCAGAAATTATCGATATACCGAACGAAAGTTAAACATTTGCCGGTGCTGCATGCGCCTTTGGCCCTCGGGTAACGTAAATCGCAGCTTCGAGGCGGAATCGAGGATCGCCGTTTAATTTCCTGATATCGGCTGCTTCTGCAACGATCACCAGACACGCTAGATTTAACCCTTTCTCTGCGGCCAAGTCGGTCAACGGATATGAAACTGGTTCTGTAGGAGTCTAGATTTTTAAGCTGCCTCGAATTAACCCGTCGACTCGGCATTTAATTTCGCTCCTGTATTTCCAGTGTCAATACCATAATTTCACGTGCTCCAGCTGTATTTCATACAATTAAGGTACGGTACACGGAGAAAGCGAGGTAAGTGAACTTTGTTAATAATTTTCAAAGTTTCGCTACAATTTAAATTTAAATTTGTCGTAATTAATTTCCACTGATGCACACGCGTGGAAGATAAGCAGTTGAATTAACAACAGAAATTTTTGTCAATTCGTTCGCCCTGGATCACTCTGATTATACGAGTCTTCGAGTTCCTCTGTCGGATTCGTCTCGTAATTCGGTCTCCAAATGAACGGATAAAACGCCATAAATGTTTCAATTTCTCTCCAGAGACGTCGTTATACGTACCTCATGCATTTCGCAAATTTCCACAAATTTATCCCGTGTTGGAATTACGCGTGTAACGTTCACGGAATTAATGCCACATTTTGACTAATGAATATCGTCATCTTCAACGCGGAGCCGGCACCTAAAATTAATTATTTATAGTGACATTCGATAACGAGGAGGTTTCGCGTCGCCACTATGGCCGCTGGGGCGGAGAGCTGGGTGCAGCAAGGTGGCTTCCTCTTTCGAAAATTTGCCAATCCGTCAAACGAATCTGCAGTAGCACGTGTTATATTTTCAACGAAATTGCACGCGTTTCCCAGCGAGGGTATCGCTGCTGGGTATCGATATGTAATTTCTTGTTACGCAACAGCATGCGAGATTTGTCGGTGGACAAACGGGTGCGAGCTGGAAAAACACGGTTAGATGACCGCGTCGATACATTCGGTTTGCCGGCTGGTCGAGTGTAGCCCCCGCTCCATTTCCGAGCCGGAATAAAACGCTCGGGGAAATTAGACGCGAAATGGCCGCTCGCATAATCAAATCCCGCGCGATACAAAGTTGCGATCGAAATACGGGCTGCGGATGACACCGGCGAATTGCAACTATAATGCTTACTGCACACGTGTGGATAACAGCGAGGCAATTTCGGTGTTGCAAATATATTTTTTCCCTTTTTTCTTCTTTTTTTTTTTTAATAAATGGCGGACGATTTAAAGCGTATCGCGCGTATAAGTAAAATAATGAAAATTCACGATGGAGCTTTGGAAGTTTTTTAATAAATGAAGGGCAGGATTCGACTTTTAGAAATGAACGCGGTAATATAAAGACGGGGAGTATGACATACGTAAATGTGGAACAAGGAGATTATTAAATTGATGATTAAATTATTAAATTAATAACCTGCTACCGGTATGCGAAATATGCACCGTGCTACAAGAGCGAGGGCGAGCAATTGATCTAATTGATCCGAGAGGACTTATGGGGACTATCTCGTCGGCTATTTAAAGAGGCCTCTTGATAAAAAACCGTGCTAGGAAGTATCGCTCTAATAATCGCGAAAGGATTAAAGAGTGTCGCTCGTGTTAATAAAATAAACGAAAATTTGTTACGCAGGTTTGGATTACTGATTGAAGACGATACTACAACGCCCCCTATCTTGGTAGCGTATCCATCCCTGTCATTACAGTCATCTTCGTGGGCAGAATTCGAGTATTCTCGCATCTAATTAAGAAAACTAAGACTAACAACCCTCTATAGTTAGCAGGACAAGAATTTCTTCAAAATTTAATTTTCATAATATCTTTCAGGCTCATAAAAATCGGTGGATGACCTGTAACATCGATAAGCTCCTCAAGCTCAAAAAAGGGTACATCATATACCCAGTCATTTTATTCGAAATTGTTCAGCTTAATTAGCTTCTTCTTGCGACTAATGTACTAACCCTTTGCACTCGAGAGGCGACTCTCAGTCGCCATTTAATCAGATTCTAAAGACCGTTGTTAATTAATATCTCAAATTTAAAATTGCCCAACGACGCATGGAATATCGAGGTAAAATAGTTCTACGTCTTACAATTAATTCGCACTCATTATTTACCACTTTGAAAATATCGTCGACCTTATGGCAGAAAGTCTTCGAATTACTATGTTTCTGTGACGAAAAGATCGCCGAGTGCAAAGGACTAATAATAATTCCAATGTCCCCACTTTTCCCACTTCAAAGATGAAAACTCATTATTTCAGATATACACTTACTGACAAAAGTTAAAAAACAACGTAATCGTCTTTTCTAACTTAATTTGGCTATATTGTCTAGCTTTTACGATACATAAGTTGAAACTAAAAATGGCATAATGAGATAGCGTTCTTATTTTATTATACTATTTTTAGTTTCAACCTATGCGTCTTAGAAGAATATACAGAATATACAGAAATTCCCAAACGATTACGTTGTTTTTTAACTTTTGTCAGTAAGTGTATATATAATTGTCTACAGGAATGGTGGATTGTAGCCTCGAATATTTTATCCTAACTAGTTTCTTATCGGGGGTGGATGGTTAATTTTTCCATTGGCGTAGATTCGGAAGCGTTCGCCGCCCCTGATCCGCGCCGAAGACGTTCGAAGGGGGATCGATGGACGTTGGTCGGAGAAATTTTCCTCGGATTCCAGGCGAGTCGGTTAAAAGCGTTTGGGTGGAAGTTAAAAAGGGCGAGGCGAGGCGAGCAACGGCAAAGGGGCGCGCCGTGGAAGAAGGATTCCATGACTGGAACTCGATCCGGCGAGAACAATAACTTTTTAGTTCAACCGTTTTCCCGGTTCGCGCTACGTCGAATCGACTTCAGCCCTCCCCCTCAACCCTGCACCCCTCTGCGCCCCATTCCAATCCCGTTGCCGGCGTTCTGTTCTCGATTCGCGGTGAAATAATTTGAGAATTTTTGGTCGTTACGCGGCTGATTCAGCGAGTAAACTTCTCCGCGAAAATATCGTATTCAGCCCGTCCTTTTATTTCCTTCCCTTTATATCGGAGCTATCGTCATATCGTCCAACGGCCTCGACAAAGTCGCTTCTTCTACGATTCTCCATCCCCCTTCGCTCCTCCGAATCGTCTCTTCTCCTCTGGCTTCCTGTTCGCCTTCTCGGTTTCTTCGCCGTTCTTTCTTCTTTTTTCCCCAATGCTTGCATCGTTCCGCGATCCACTCCCGACATTGCCCTTTTCATACACTCGACGCTTGATTCGAGCAGAATTTTACGAGTCCACGTATCTTCGGCCGTAAAGAAACTTCTCAGATTCAGCGCCCACCCTCTTTATCATCGCGTGTCCAACCTGGGAGACTCTCCTCCTCTCTCTCTCTCTCTGACCGCAGCTTTCTCCGACTCCATCTTATCTGCCATTCCGTACTGTTATTTTGACCGGCTATATCGATTTCCCTTTTTTCCCTTCCGAGTTCCCTCGTCCTTTTTTAATTTCCGCGCCGTTATCGCCGTCTCTCGGCTTCCTCTCGCCCCTCACGCCCCTTGTTACCGGCATCCGCAGTTCAAGGCGTCCAGTTATTTGTATTGTCCTCGACACGGACCTCTGGAAGAGGGCGAGTCGTTTACCCCTTTATCTCGTGGACCGTTTGCAACGCCACAGTCCTGTCGTTTTATCCTAATTCCAGTGCAAATCTGTTCTACCTGCCTCGAGTACGAACGAGAAACGTAGGTACACTGGTGGTTCGGCTCGATTTGTAGGTTATGTGGCACGCGGCTGGCTTATCTACCGCCATTTTGTCAAAGCGAGCCACTCTTTCACCCGACTACCTGTATAAATACTCTGCCCGCGAATAAAGAGTTGTCCTTCGTGTCACACGCTTTGTCACGCTGCTCGACCTTTGTTCGGAAGCCACGTTGCTCGAGTGTATCGATTAGGCTGATACGTAGCGAGAGTAAAGAGGTTATGTTGCTAATAGATGCAGAAATAGCTGATTTTCATGAATACTTAATGAAGCGTAAGTTGATTAGGACTCGGGGCTCGCATGCTGCACAATGCAAGGTAATGTACCCCTGATTAACTGCTGCAGGGGTTGATGCTCGACATAACTAACACCCTCATCTTTTAATCGTTTCAGTTGACTAACGCGTAGATCACGCAGCTAGACTATAAGGAATTTTATGAAAGCAAAATTTTATCTTCAGCTCGAAGATATCTGAATTATTTTATTCCAGACTGAGTAAATAATTAACCCCTTGCACTTTTTGGCTAGATTTTTCGGCTAGAAAATCAAAGATTCTCTACTAAAAATCTGACGATACTCTTTTGAGCAGTAAATTAAGAATTGTATAATAATAGAATTGTAGAATTATTCGATTTCGATACTTCGCACACTGTTACATTACATCTTCCAAATTTTATGAAACGGTGACTGAAGATCACCTGTCGAGTGCAAAGTGTTAATAGGTGTTTCAGAAAATTATAGAAATTTTTGCAGAGCCGTGTTGACACAAATACAGTCGTTAAGGGGTTGGCTAATGGTGCCTCTTCGCGTGGCGACTTTGCGACAGTACCAATCGCGATCTTCATTTGTCAAAAAGACACACACCTCTTCCAATATAGCAATTAAAGGAGCCCAATCCCCTATAACTGCACTGTTGAGCGGAAGAACGGAAAGGTCGGGGCCGATAAGCCATAACTGGATCAGTCGAAAGACACTTTCCAACAGACTGGGCTGTCGCTATCAACTTCGCGGATTTCGAGCGACCCAGTTTTCTGCCGTTTCCCGGAATGGAAAATAATCGACCTATCTGTATACGCTTCGTCGGTCGGCGCAGGATCTAGGCACAGATCGCGCGAAACCTGGTTGTTTCGCGAATTTTTGAAACCATTATCTAATCAACACCTCGACTCCCTCCGCGAGAAAGAAATTATACGCGAACTTTCGTCAGTTTGCTTCGCATAAACATTCTCTAAACATTCCCTAAACTTTCTCAAACTTCGCAATCGCGAGTGAGGTCGTTACCAATTAGCCTGTTTCGCCGATTGGCGGCGTGGTTGTCGCCTAATTAAGACTGACTCTCGATACCTTGTATACTTTGACTTGCAGGAAGCAAGGTTCTATAAAAGTTGGAAATGGGGGAGAAGCAGATGGTGCAGGTGTGCCTGTACAGCCACTTAAATCGTCGTATCGTGGCAATGACAGTGCAGAGAACTGGCGAACGGGTTGGTAGGTTCTGAACGACGGGACAATCGATAGGAGCATGAATTTTGCATTCATCGGTGGCGCATGTCGCGGTACAGGCCATGGGCAGCTGGACGGAAAGGGCGAAGCTGGCTGGGGCTGCAATGGGAAACTTTCGGATTTCGCATTCGCATTTCTATTAAATTGGTTTCGCGTGCACCGTTCTCCGGCGTTCGCCTCTAATTTCTCTTCGTATTCCGACCGCCGCGACTTCAATATTTCCTGGCATCGGTTCAACTCCGTGAAAGTCCCGGCTCCCCGATAGAAACCGAGCCATATCTCTGGCATGGCCAACCGCGCCACTGTTTCCCGCGACCGGCATCGGCCCTAACGGAATACACTTCGCGGCCACGAAAATCGTTTTCTTCCCAGCGTGGCGAAATCCCCGCTGAGCCGCAGCCTCACGGCCACGGGGAATAAACGGGCCGACGATCCGGCGATTTACAAAGTTGCTCGCCTTATTCCGGATAAATCTCTTCGGTGGTTCAGCTCCAGACCAAAATTCTACTCGCTCGCAGGCATCGACGCGCGTCGAAGCACGGCCGCGAGAAACTATTTTGCGTAGATTTGCCGCTGCTTAGATCCAATACCAGCTAGAAAGTTCGAGATTGCGCGCCAAGCTGCGACGAGCTTCGTCTGAAAGAGCACCGCTTACCCCGATTGCTTCCTCGAGGTTTACCAGCGTCGCTAACCCGCATCTGTTTACGAGACCTCCGCCGGTTCTCCAAGATTTCCGCAATCGGCAACAGCGAGTCGTCCAAGAAGGATAAAGCAAGTTTGCCCGTTGCCCGGGGTGAATTAACGCTTGAAAAGGTCGCGAATCTTTTCTCCATCCGCTTCATCTCTCAGTCACTCGCAATCTCGGCAATTCGCGGAGTCTGGCGAGTCGAGGGTGCAAGGATAAGCCAAGTTTCTCTGTTACGAGAATTTGCGAATTTCGATATCTCGAAGACTCTCGCAGCCCTTTGGGAATCGCGACGAAATGCGAGCTACGAATAAATAAATTAAGATGTCATTTGATTTCGCAACGTTCAGGGAAGTATGCGCGAGGATACACGCGCGCTAAATTCTCTGACCCCTAACTTTCAGGAGCCCTCGTGGAATCTCGTCATAATTGCGAGCGACGAAGCTGCTAGACGCATTCACAGTGTCATCTCCTTGGACGTCGCTAGGGGGAACAACGCCGTGTCCAAATTACTTGAACATGTTTGCGATGCATAGAATACCTCCGGCATTCGGCTAGTGTACGAGCACTTCCGCGTCGCGCCACTGCCTCTCCCTGTACGGATTCTGACGCGTCCGTCTGTCTCTTTCTCACGAACCTCGGCCATCTTCGTCATCGAATCAGCCGACAACCTCCTCGATCGATCGTGCAACGCTAACCGGACGAACCGCTGGCGGAAAGTAAAAGCACGCCACCTCCGGAGGAAGCTCGGCAACCTGTTCTAATCACCGTGACCCTTTTCGCCGGAGCCCGGTTGAAAGAGCAAAAGAACCTCTTCAAACGTGCTTCCTCTCCGCGAGTAATCCCGTCTTGCCACCGGTTGGCCGCGTTGAACTCGAAACGAACGTAGCCCCGCAAACGGACAGACCCAGAGCTCCGAGTCGCGAACGCCTTTTGACCCGCGGACCGTGCGTCCGCTCAAAGCGGAATCGCGTATCGAAATCCGGCTAGAGGCTGCTCTTTAGCAGCGGCTCGTGTTTGTCTATCGGTCGAGAGGGCCTGGGAGGAAGAGAGACCCGGAGAAGCGAGGATCCGGGGCAATTTTTCCCTTCTTCGTGGGATATTTGTCGAGGACGCATCGGGCGGATGCGCGGATGCCATCGAGCGATTCGGGGACAAAGAGCGCGAGAGAAGAGAGAAAGAAAGAGAGAGGGGAGAGGTGGACACTAGAGGACGCGCGCGATCAAAGGCGGACAGTTATTTATAGCAGACGAGGCCGGGGCCCTTGAAAAATGTAAGGCAGCCGAGCTCTCATTGACTTTACGATGCCCACAGCCCTCTGAATCCGTTCACGGTGCCCGATAAAAGCGGCTTGCCAGCGTGCCATTCGGCAAACACCGGAAGGAAGCCGGAGAAAGGAGGAAACACGATTCGACGCGCTCGCTCCGGCACCGAGCACTTTCTTAAATTAGTTACAACGCGCACAGGCTCTTTCTCCTTCTTTATTACGAACCGGGCCCCTGTCCACTCGATTTCGCCCCGCTCCACGGAACACATCTATCCAGATTCCATGTTCGCGCTGGCCTCCGTCTCGAACGCTTTGCTCGGCCATCTCTGCACTCGCCTCCTCCGCACGTTCCTCCTTCGCCCTTTAAGACAGACCGCGCTTTATTGCGCGGACGCGACCACTCTGGCCTGCTCGGCTGCGTGATCCCCGACGCCTTTGCGGATCTTTGCCTCCAAACGACGCCGCTAGATAGCCGCTTTACGACTCGCTCGTGGTAACTCGTAATCGCGGCATCGAAAGTGCTCTGGGCTCCACTTTCTGCCCCCTTTTTCGCACCGAGATCCATTATCGCGTCCTTTCCGCGTTTACTTTCTTACGACGTTATAGACACGTCCCAGGTAAGCTCCATTCCCGGATCGTAAGAAGTATCATGGGACACGGTACAGGGAGGAGTTATTCGGTTGTTATTCAGTTTGGGTGGTACCAAACCGACGACGTGGCTAGTGCGCAGGGGTGGCTCCTCGAGGAAAATCCTTTGGAAATCTATTCGCGTGGTTCTTCGTTTAATAGCCGGCGAGAATGTATGAGCGACGGTAATCCACGATCAGCGTAATTCACTTCGATCGTTTTCGTATGCGGAGATATCTCGTTGGTGAAAGGGGAGGCGGATTCGCGAGCGTAATAAATTCGGATTTCTAATTGAAAAAGTGGCCGGTAGAGGCGCACGGGGCGCCACGCGAAGGGGAAACGACGGTTCGGAACAGGAAGCACAGCCGCTGCACCCCTAAACTTACGAGAGTGGGTCTTTGCTGTCCGGAAATTCAAAAAGTTAGGAAACTACGGTGAAATGGCCACTCCGTGCCTTCTCGGGCAGGCGATTTCATTTACTTTCACGTCGCGCCAACGTCGCGACCAGGATTCGAACGAATTGTCTGCAGCCAGCTGATTAATTATACCCCTGCTACGCGTGATCGACAGCGGACAACGAAATCCTCTTTCGAGCGGAATCACCTTCCCACGGATCCCAAACGAACGCTGGTCATTGCCGGGAGAAATTACGCGACTGGCGATTATGCGGCGTTATACGGGGGACCGGAAAGTAAGATGGCGGACACCGCGGCGCGCAGAGACATCTAGAGGCCGGTCCGCTGCCATGGATCCGGCTGAGAGTAAAATTACGAGTTAATAACTGCCTCCGTGATTGACCGTTTGTACCAGGAGCACCAATTTGCAGAAGTTCGTCAGTTTTTACGCGCGATCAGGCTGCCAGCGTGACAGGCCGCCGCCAATTGACCCATTTCTCCCTGCAACCGTCGTGATCGCTAGATTATGAAGATTAGAAACTGATCGAGCCACTGTTCGGACAGTTTCTGGCTTTAAAGAATGGCTTCTCGATTTTTCAGAAGGCATGGATTGGAATAAGGATTTCGTTTCGATCGCAGCCACGATTGCATCTGGGGAATTTTTGTCGCTCGGGTTTTCGATTTCATTCCCCAGATGGTACCGTCACCGTGCGAAAATTGAGAATGGGACCTCGATAATTCGACTTTCGGTTTTTTTTTTTTTTTAATCTTTTGGGAAGTTGTTATTTTTCATAAGTATTTCTCGCAACGCTAATCCAGCGTCTCCCTTTTCGCGTAACCGCCGAACTGTAGGAATATTGGTCGAAATTTGATACTCGAACGAATTTCGGTCTACCAAACAATTTTCGATAAAGTATACTCGCTAAATTATAACGTATATTACTCGGAAATGCATTTAATTACGCGTAAAATCGTCAAAGCAAACGTTCGAGCATATTTTCCAGCGGAAACATCGGCATACCTTCGCGAAACAACTTAACAAATTAGCGTTAAAATTCGCCGCGGTAGCACGCGGGGACCGCGAATGGGGTCAGTCCTTTCGACCCACGGGTCCGGTAAGGGAGGAATAATTTGCCAGTGATTTATCCCCGGGTTATTACGATACGCGTCTGCACGGGTGGTCAAATAAATCTTGCGCGGCGTCGTCGATTTACTAACGAAGCCCATTCATAAAAACGGCCGGACTCTGGAACAACCGCGCGAAAACTACATTTAATTACGGAACTTTTCGATATTCGCATCGACCGCGTGCTACCGCGTTGAGAATCACGGTAATTCGACCTCGGACCGTGGCCCGGACCAACGTTCGAACCGTTCGAGCAAGCTTTTCCAACTTTTTCGCGCCACCGTTCAGCCCCATCCCCGATTCTTCATCCGCAACCCACTCCACCCCGTTTCGGTTCTGCTGTCCGCTTTTAACCGCCACCATTCGCGATTCACCCGCCAATTCGAGCCTCTGTTTCGTCCATTTCGACCCCTCGATGCTTCCTCTTTGCCCGAGGATCGCTCGCCAGCCGATCGTCGCGTATTGGGACCAGATCTCGAGACCAAGCGTCGAAGGTTACTCGATTAATTTCAGTCGTTTTTCGCGTAAACGATTTGCTCTAACTCTTTGCGGCACGGTAATTTCTGGAGACAGAGAAATTAACCAGCGTAAAAAGACACGTTGCGCGAGTGGCGCTGCGGCAACCCCTAAACGAAACAACGCGTTGTGCAAACACCCCGGCAGCAGCCAGGCACCAGCGAACATCCGCGTGTTCCCGCGAATTGCGCTATGCAAATTCGTGGCTCCGAAAAGGGTAGCGCGACGCGACCGTCGGTCGTAGACCCAACTCGGACCGGTCGAGAGGAGCGGCGGGATTCCCCGAGGCGCGAGTGGACGCCGGGAAATGGGAAAAGGCGACTCGAGGAACGACGAGTGGGAATTTCTGCCACGTCCACGCTCGACACTCCCAATTTAAATGGCCTTTCAAACAACGTTACTTACGTTTCACCTCTGACCATGCTCGTTACACGCCTGACGAGTTAGCCACCGACACGGGCCACTTTCTCCACCGGTCACCGTCGATGCGCTCCCAATACAGCTCCAACCATCCCACGCGATCGTTCCCTTTGTCCAGCTATTGGGATATTTTTTCTGCCGCGAGGGTCCGTCGATCCCCGCTCGCCTAACCACGGTTTAGGCATCCGCTCACGCGTGAATTTTTGAGAAAATGGCGGCGGAAATGGGGAAAGCTAGGTCCGAATTATCGCCGAGAACCAGCCAGCCCGAATGGCGAACTAATTTTCTGTTTGGACGTAAGTTACGGCCTATGAATAAAACATTTTTAACGAGATACCCGAGAATGCATATGCATGGCACGTTTAACGTATTCTTACGGATTTACACGTCTCGGGATCTGCACGCACGCCAGCCGCTGATTCAATAACGCTCGGATAATGCGACAAGAACGACGACTCGTAATCGAGTCGCTGTTCGCTAACGCATTTGCGTTAATTTCGCGGAAACGATTACTCCTATTTTTCACCCTCCCGAGCGACGCGCGCACGCGATAAGCGTGTCACGCGCCATAAGCGATTACGTTATTTAAATTAGGGGTTTGCGTCACTCGAGTCGCGTGCCGCGGGCTGTGCATACAGCGTTAATAAACCCCATTACGAGGAATAAAGGGCTGAAAGTATTATTGCTGCATTAACGCGATCAACCTACGGTACACCGAATTACCCTTCGCCGATTTAGTTGTTCGCAAACAGATCGCTCTGTGATTCATCGAGAGTCAAGGGACGAGTGTCCCTTGGTGCGAATTATGCAGTCGAAGTGGTCTAGGTTCACGGTCGCGATTAAATTGCGAAAATTTTGGGAAATCGTCACATTAAGGTCGAGGTAACCATCAACCTAGATTCCCTCTATCAGTATCTGATGGATCATATATTAGACGTCGGGTTACTCAGAGTAGGAGGGATCAGAGTAGGAGATCAATTATATAGACATCGTAAAAGAGCAATTTTTGACAAATTTTTTAGCAAGACACGAAGATTAATCATTTCATTTCTTACAAATGTATGGATACAGTAAAAACGAAGCTACTATGGCAGTTACCATTCACACCCTCGCTACTAGAAGGGGGTTCGAGGACTTTCTCGCAAGTTCCACATATACAGTTTCAATTGTATCCCTGTCTAAGGCAGGGCTTGCTAGGTAGCCTTACTGATGAGCCCACTTCTCCAGATCCTTCGTTGCTTCTAGCGCCACATCGAGGCCACCTGAGACCAGACGACCACAACAATCATGGGGGAAGACCCCCGCAAGCTTCTATTGCATTTTCTTAGTTTTCTTTTACCTCTACTCTCCACCTTTTCTCCAGAATCTTACTATCTTACCCAGGATCTTGATTGGATCTCGTCATTCAGACCTGCTGAAGATCTAAGTAGATGACTAGACTCACGAATTTCCAAAGTAAAATACATCCCAATTTTGTCCCATGCCTGAAGGTCCATTCGGGCCATACCAAGTGATACTAACTCGATATTCCTCATCCAACATGACAACCTCAGCTCTATCAAATTGCAGGGGGTCCTCCTCTACTGTTCGTTGAAGTCGGCTGATCGCAGGTATCCTCGATATAGTGGTAGTCCTAGGAGGGACGACAGGAAAAGGGAAGGATGCGTTTCATCCCGGGCCTGATACTGGACTCATCAGTAAAGCTACCCTAGCAGGCCCTGCCTTAGACGGGGATACTATTGTAAGGTTTAGGAGTTATAAGTACAGGAAGCCGAAGTTTTCCGAGAACTTGCGAGAAAGTCCTCGAATCTCCTTGAAGTTGGGATCCATCTAGTGGCGAGGATGAGAATGACGGTCGCTACAAGATCTACCATCGCATTCCCCATCAGTGGTCCATCGAAACACGTATTCGCAGGGCCACCTTAGACAACGTTTCTTCTCGTTAAGGAGTGACAGCCCCAAGACTGGTCGTGTCAAAGATAATATGCAGGCTTCGTAACGGATCGGTTGGTTCACTCAGAACAAATTGCCAGGGTCTAGAGTTGGAACTGTCGCGAACGAGCGGGATAAAGGAGCGAAGCGTTGGCTAAAGGCGAGGCAAGCGAAATGCGTATTGCCTTGCTGTATTGCGAGCGGGCAAAATGAAGGAACTGGGAGGAAGGGAGCGAAGGAAGCGTGTATAAGCGGCACAGTGGAACTCGGCCCAGACTGTACGTGCCTAATGGACCAAGTAGGAAACAGTCGCGCGATTTCTTCCCGTACCTAGCCTCTTCCTTTTTCCACTTGCCTCCGCAACCGTTTCGCCAGCGTCTACGTGGCCACGCTGGTCCGTTCCCTTGCAGCGTCCCAGGGGCAACATCGACGCGAGATTCCTTCGTGCCGGCAAGAAACGCAGGAGTTGAGGGGGAACATGCTCCGACCAACTTTCCGGCTCCTCTTCCCTCGAATTCTCTCCATAAATACAGCCGCGAGTAAATATCGAAGCGTATGTCAAACTTTATTCCACGACCACCCTGCCGCAGACTCTCCGCTCCTTTTTGTCCCCTCGATGTACCAACCTTCCAACGCGTACTGTTGAACTCGATAGGAAACGTTTCTCGGATTCGGAGATTCGAAACGGGTACTGTTTGTTTTAATATTCTCGATTTCGTTCCACATTCGTAGGCGTTTCTTGTGGCGACGAGTTGACAGTTGAGGCGAGGGCTGTGACACGAGTACAAACTTGCCTACGTGTAGTTACTTAAGCGAAACGGTAACGGGGTCTCTAGAGACCCTGCTTATTTATACACTGTGACGAAGCTGCATGTATTAGTGCTGATCCGAAATTTGAGCGTAGCGAAGCAGTAGCCTAAGTCTGCAGGTTCTACTCTCATCGCTGCAACATGAACAACTGACTACGTGGAGAATTCCAGTGTCTCCAGCTAGCAGTATTCAGTGGTAAAACAATGTGTGAAATAATAGAATACGTGAAAATAATAGATCTGCCAAATATGTCTTTATTTTGTGAACTACTTCATGAATTATTATAATACGAAGCATATTATCTTGCCTACTGATACTCACGGATAGAAAACTCAACAGGGGAAAAGAATCATCATCGAATGAATCGCGAAAAAGGTCCAGGTATTATACATATCTAGATAACCTTGACAAATATAATATGAGATGTGCCAAATGTTAACGATTTACATGTAAAGGAATTATAATGAAACACAATATTCCAGAGGAAATGAAATGCTGGTGGGAGTTGTGGAATATCAGTGTGGGTCTCGAGAGACCCCGTTACCGTTGAGCGAGTGACCGTACTCCTAGGGTTAAGTATAACCTGGGATTTGCTCAACGTGTCTCGTAGTCACCACATTCTATAGATTTCCTGGAACGTATATTCGATATTGGGGTTAAGTACAGCACGTGACTATCTCCTTTTGTTCCCTCTCCGTGACACGGGGAGAATCTTCATAGATGCTTGGAGGATCCGAGAGAGGGGTCGGAATTGTGTGAGATTCTCAGTCACTGAAACCCCCACGGTGACCACCGTCGACGTGTCCGAGTCCCAGGAACTCGAAATGAACACACAACCAGTGCTCCCGCGTACCGTGTCCCTATGGACACTATAGGATCCTCGGAGAGGGTCGCTAAAATCTCTGTCGCGCCACGTGGTCACAGCTTGGACGTGATATTTCTCTGACAGCGGAGACTCTTTCTGCCTTCGTGCCCATCCGACAGCCATCATATCGATGATGACGGCACGAGCAATCGCTTTCCACTCGCGTCGTGGTAGCTACCTGTGCTACCTAACTCAACCTTCAAATATCCCAGCGAAGATTCGTCACAGCGACAAGGGAACCTAATTATTTCTTTCCGATTTTTTAACAGAAAGAGGACACTCTCACCAAGGCAACAGTCCACGAAACATTCGGAAACACCCGAAAGCTCGATGGCGACCATCCCATCATCGGAGATGGGAACCGAGAGAAGCGTCCACGCTGCTGGTAATCCGTCGTCGATGGATTTAGCTGGTCGTACAAGCGTAGAATCTTGGAAAAGTCGCTGGTTTAGCAGAGCGTTGTCATGGAATCCTCGTGTTCGGGCCCACAGTCGCAGCCTCGTGGTTGTTTCCCAACAGAGACTGGAACGTCGCACGGGGATCAGCGCGGAGGTCACGCGAGCATCCTCTTTCCACTGTAGCCTGTTACACTCGCTGGAGCATGAGTTACGGAATCTCTGGCGATGGCGTGGGGCGCCATCGCGAGCAACCCTTGGTCGCGACCCTCGACGAAATTTCCTCGCCATTGCCAGGAAAGAATCGACGCGAGGGCCGAAATGGGTAAAGACCCGAGTCGAAACTGGAAGTTTCTTGCTGGGAAAAGCGACGGAAGCTAGTCTCGTTCGAGGAAACGGTGGATTCTGCACCCTTTTCGACGAAGAGCAAGCGAAAATGTGATCGCATTTCGCGCGAAATGGTAACGCTCCGCGGTTTCCACTGCGATAATTGTTGTTCGTGAATGCGTTATGATCGACGAAGCGCAACAATTCGAAAACGCATCGACCTTCGGAATTATTTGTTCGGCAAACGTTCACCGGGAATATCCGCCCAGGTATGCTGCGCGTTTCCCAAATATATACCGTGTTTGTTCCGTATTACTGATATTACTTTTCGCCAAATAACCGGCTATGAGTTATTTACGCGGCCTCGATTGCTAGCTCATTATCAATAAATTATCACCGCTGATGGTGGTATACATAATTTCGCGACGGATCCCTATTTTTTCCCTGCGAATCCGTCCTTCTATTTATCATCCTTTATCCGCCATTCGCCGAGCATCGATCCGCCATCGCGCGTGTTTACACGCCCGTTTTGCACAATTTCGGACGAGGATGGACATCCATAAAACGTATCTACAACTTTCTCGATCGGCCATCGGAAAATACGGCCACTGTAAATTCCATTTAGATCCGCCCGGTTGCGTCGGAAGAATAAGATCGTCGCCTGTGTGTGAACCGTGGAAAGAAAAGGCGTGGGGTCGCTTTTCGGATTCGCGAGCGTATTGTTACCCTAAACCACGCGTTTCCGCGCGTCTGCCACGAGGATGAAAGCGATAGGTCGGTGAGGCGGTTGCGCGATCAAAATTGTACCCTGAAATATTCACCGCGAGCATGTGTTTCCGAATAATTGCGTCGCCATGATCCAGCGGCGCACATGGCGACGGTGTTAATATTTGAAGACGCTGCTGAGCGCGTTTATGGGTCAATCGAGGCTGTGTAGTACACCTGCAGAAACGCGAGATCGTGGCACGCACGTCGACTCGCTATTTTTCCCTTTATTCCTTCTATTTTTCACCCCTTTTCTCCGTTTCGGCGAGCCTCGGTTCGGTCGATAGGTGGACGTCGGCAAGGGACAGGGATGAAAGGCGCGACTGGGTTGCAAAGCGAGCGATCGCGAGGACAGAAGGACCTGGACGGTGCGGCGCGCGGCGAGGTCGACCCAGTTGAGCGGAGTCATTCATGCGGAGAAGGTCGAGCATCATAAGAAGTTGAAAGATTTCGCTCGGGAACTTGGCTGCGAACAATGATAAGAAGGAACGGCCCCCGGTAAGCATAAGGACACGCGGCCTGCAGCCGTGCCGTTATTTCCCACGAGCTCCTTTTTCCTCGCTGCGCCGCTCTCTTCACCCGCTACCAAAGTATCGCGGAACTACCTCGAAAACGCTTTGCGAAAGTTTCTCCGCCGCGCACGAACGCGGCCCGCTTAATACCGCCGCCCCTGCCCACCGGCCACGCGGCCCTCCTTTTCCTCTTTTCACCCTCCTTTCACCCTCCTTTCCACCTTTTAACTTCGTCGCTTAATTCGCGCCATCCTCCGCCTCTTTTGCTCCCTCCCTCTCGAAGGAAAAAACCACCCCATCCGATTCCTCTTCTTTCCTTTTTCAAAACCTCTCGTTCATTCCGAAACGACGCCCCGTTACCGCGACGAGGACCCAGGGTTTAAATTACGCCTAGAAATTAATACAATTGTAAGGTTAATGCTAGATAAATCCTATGCAGACAGAGATCTTTTATTGCTCAATAAACAACGATTCCCTTTTAATAACAAACAGATTTATTTAAACTACGATATTACGCTATATTTCTCTCAACTATGTTTAAACAAGGGTGCAAGATCTAGGATGCTATTCTAAGACAGTCCTTTACGGAGTTTGAAAAAGAGTCGATGCGAGAGTGTTAGTTACGTGATCATAGTTCAATTATTAGTCTAGTCTTTTAGTTTCTACTTTACTCCTAAGTCTTTACTCCTAAAGTAAAGAATTATGTGTTTCGCGTCCTTGCACCCTTATTTAACCCTTTGCACTCGAGAGGTGACCCTCAGTCACCATTTCATAAAATTTGGAAGATCTATGTTAATTAATATATCAAATTTAACGTAACGTAACAGTGTGCAAGGTATCGAAATCAAATAATTCTACAATTCTATTATTATACAATTCTTTATTTACTGCTCAAAACAGTATCGTCATTTTTTTAATAGCTCCCTAGCCGAAAAATCGTCGAGTGCAAAGGGTTAAATCTTGCACTCTGTTTTCTTTCATACTCTTGCTGTCTTTCTCAATCATGCATTTCTCACAGCCTCGCCATCGATGGGTCACGTGCCCTAAACACTCGGACGCATTTCGCTCTTCACTTGCATTCGATACTGCCATAAGTATCCCGTTCATCCGATCCTCGTCCCCCCACACGCACTCTAGCAGATAACACTCTAAACACTCGGTCTGAACCCTAGGTTGCTGCTTATTGCTGAAGTGTTCCCTCGCATTCACTCCAAACTTCAGCATTGCTACATCAATGCTATTTCCTTTGCTAGAGTCCTTCCCAGCTCGCAATACCGCGTAATCGATGAAACTTGGAACATTGTTGCTCGTATGTTAAAAACCCGGCTAGACACGTGGCTACGGATGACCGAGAGACGAACGTCCCCGTTCATTGTACACTGGAGGCCCGGGGAGTCTCGCTGGAAAGTTGGCATTTGTCGGCTGGAGCCGATAATCGTCGACAGAAGTTAGTCTCGGGCGGTATATCCGGCCGCGACATAAATCAGTCGTGATCCATGCGTAGCACGCCGGAAAAATATATCGCGGAGGCACGCGTTTATCGCGGAAACGTCAGCCAGCAGTATTACGTTTTCAAAAGTTATAACACGCCGCCGCTATTTATCGTCGCCAGCGGGACACCGTGTCCTCCCGCCAGCTTTTCCCACTTCCGTGTCGCGATTCCGCGGCTCGAATCCCTTTTTCCCTCTGTCCAGCCGTCGTTCAATGGCCGGCCGACGTCCCCGGCGCCACCTGCACACCGCTCTCCGGTCTCTTTTACTTCAAATATTTGGTCCGGATATACCGCTCCCGCTCTCGTGTACTTTCCAGATTTTCCTCGGCGGACCATGATAAAGAGGAACGGGGCCCGTAATGCCGCAGCCCGTGCCGTGAATTCCCATTGGCTTTCTCTTCCGCCCGCCACTCGACAAACACGCCACGAGAATTCCTCCGCCGTTTGCGCCCCGTTACGCGTCGTGACCTCTGTTCACTGGGGTCCTTCCAGTTTCCTTTTGCCCTCCGCTGCTACGTGGACCAGCGAAATTCGCTACGTTTCTTCCCCGAGCTGGGAAAATCGCGAGCCAACGGAGGACACGTACGAGCTCCGCGAGGACGTTCTTCGCTGAGTGCTAGCTGAGTTTTAGGGTACAAAGGGATCCGAGTTCGCTCGATGGGAGTCGAATGAACCTGTCTTATGCACTCTGTTTTCTTTCATACTCTTGCTGTCTTTCTCAATCATGCATTTCTCACAGCCTCGCCATCGATGGGTCACGTGCCCTAAACACTCGGACGCATTTCGCTCTTCACTTGCATTCGATACTGCCATAAGTATCCCGTTCATCCGATCCTCGTCCCCCCACACGCACTCTAGCAGATAACACTCTAAACACTCGGTCTGAACCCTAGGTTGCTGCTTATTGCTGAAGTGTTCCCTCGCATTCACTCCAAACTTCAGCATTGCTACATCAATGCTATTTCCTTTGCTAGAGTCCTTCCCAGCTCGCAATACCGCGTAATCGATGAAACTTGGAACATTGTTGCTCGTATGTTAAAAACCCGGCTAGACACGTGGCTACGGATGACCGAGAGACGAACGTCCCCGTTCATTGTACACTGGAGGCCCGGGGAGTCTCGCTGGAAAGTTGGCATTTGTCGGCTGGAGCCGATAATCGTCGACAGAAGTTAGTCTCGGGCGGTATATCCGGCCGCGACATAAATCAGTCGTGATCCATGCGTAGCACGCCGGAAAAATATATCGCGGAGGCACGCGTTTATCGCGGAAACGTCAGCCAGCAGTATTACGTTTTCAAAAGTTATAACACGCCGCCGCTATTTATCGTCGCCAGCGGGACACCGTGTCCTCCCGCCAGCTTTTCCCACTTCCGTGTCGCGATTCCGCGGCTCGAATCCCTTTTTCCCTCTGTCCAGCCGTCGTTCAATGGCCGGCCGACGTCCCCGGCGCCACCTGCACACCGCTCTCCGGTCTCTTTTACTTCAAATATTTGGTCCGGATATACCGCTCCCGCTCTCGTGTACTTTCCAGATTTTCCTCGGCGGACCATGATAAAGAGGAACGGGGCCCGTAATGCCGCAGCCCGTGCCGTGAATTCCCATTGGCTTTCTCTTCCGCCCGCCACTCGACAAACACGCCACGAGAATTCCTCCGCCGTTTGCGCCCCGTTACGCGTCGTGACCTCTGTTCACTGGGGTCCTTCCAGTTTCCTTTTGCCCTCCGCTGCTACGTGGACCAGCGAAATTCGCTACGTTTCTTCCCCGAGCTGGGAAAATCGCGAGCCAACGGAGGACACGTACGAGCTCCGCGAGGACGTTCTTCGCTGAGTGCTAGCTGAGTTTTAGGGTACAAAGGGATCCGAGTTCGCTCGATGGGAGTCGAATGAACCTGTCTTGAAACGATTACGTTGGTGAAATAGGAGAACAAGGGTGGCATCAATAGGAATCTGTTGTTATAAGACACGCCCGAATATACGGGTTCATAGGGATGATTTATGGGGGTAATTATTATTGAGGGGTTCTTTAAAGATTGTAAGAATTATGTTCATTATAAATAGATTAGCGAGTGGGAACACTGTGTTTAAATACCTCACGACGCGTTACGTTGTTTCACTCATTCTCAGATCCAAGACTCACCCCTAATAATCCGACCCCAACTGACCCCTTAAGCCTTGAAACCCTTACACGCGTATTCACACGCTCCTATACCTGAGGAATAAACACACACTGGCACACAAGCTTCGTATTGCATAAAGGAAATAGCAACAGCGTCTATAAAAATCTATATTAACCCTTTGCACTCGAAAGGTGACTCTCAGTCGCCATTTGATCAGATTCTAAAGATCGAGGTTAATTAATATATCAAATTTAAAATTATCTAACGATGTGTGCAATGTCGGAGGAAAATAATTCTGTCTTAATTTGCATATGATTTCTCATTTACCATTTGAAAAATATCGTCGACTCTATGACAGAGTCTTCGAATTACTATTTCTCTGTAACGAAAAAATAGTCGAGTGCAAAGGATTAATGGCTTTGCTGTAGTCTTTTGTCATCATTTGCTCTCGTGTTGACCATTCAATCAGCTATACACGTCAGTGTACACTTGTCCACCTAAAGAATAAATACGTAATTTCCTAAATTCACACTGCCCTACGTTATTTTATTATCCATTTTTAATATTCTACACATAGTCCACGTAATCTTCCTACGTCCACGCGATTTCCTAAAATTGAAATTGTCCTGCTTTACTATCTACTTCCTATAGATCATTTACAATTCTATGAGTTGGTTTGTACCGTCATCGAGGCGGAAAGTACGAATTCGGAGATGCCTGGTCAGTGACGAAGGTGAACGCGACGCTGGAGAGAGCGTCGAGCGATTAACGTCGACTATCTTCAGCGATTATCCTACCTTCGCGTGTTCCCACCAACCCTTTTCGGCCACCGTCACTACTAATCCAGATGGATCGGTGAAACGCTAGTCAAAAGGGTCGTTCAGATAAAAAATGCTGCCCGCTATTCGGCAAATTTATCGGACGATTCCATCTCCTGTCTGTAGCCTCGGCCCTCGACCTCTCCGCCGGGCTTCATAAATTTCCAGCCGTGCAAAAAGCTGCAATTTTCCTCGAGATCCAGTAGATGTCAATGCGACGTTCATTACGCGAAAAACCCCGTCGAAATGGCTGACGGGACCGAGCCCCTAGAACTACCCCGCAACATGGCGAACGAATTTATTCGAAAACAGGAGTAAAAAGATTTTCATAATCGTTGATAATCTGTCTCCTTCAGAGAGATCTACCGCGTTCGTGTTTCGCGGATTTTTGCCTGCCAATGATTCTGGAAATTTTATCGTTTTCGCGAGAGGGAAATCGAAGTGAATTGAAAAGGAATTTGACAAAAAGGGAAAAGGAAAATTATATGGACGAGTGAGAAATTTCTCTGTGAGAAGAAAATCGAATTTGATCGATCCATGCTCGATGTTTTAAAAATACAAATACATAGTTTAGATGAAATTTCAGATTGAGACTGCCCCCCTTCGTTAACACGAAACAGTGTCAGTTCTTCCATTTTCCCTTTCTTGTTTAAATCTCCATATTTTTATTTGTAATTTTAAATATAGACGACGATTGGCTCCAGAATAACGCTCGGATGGTTCTACCAGTGTGAGGGAGCACCAATTAAATTTCACACGTATGCTTTCATTGTGTATATTCATACACCGATTACAAAATCAGATCTGTAAACTGCCTTCTTCTAACGTTTGATCAGGGTTTTGTTGGAAATTAGCTACGCCTATGCAACGATGGTGACAGGCCAGTTAGAGGTTGCAGGTCAATACCGATCTTTGGACCTCAAAATACTAGCATCAAGGGGTCGATTTTGGGGGTTTAAAAGGGCCCGCTGTCCCTCGGTGCTCTCACTCTCAAATCCGGAACAGTGCAGATAGCTTACATATTGTGACCCACAGTGGTGTGAAAAAGACTCTCGTGTTTTACTTAAACTTTATACATCCAATTGCTGTACAACTGAATACGGTTACTTTCCTGTACGCTAATAATTTGGATTTCCTTCCCGAAATTCCCAACATTTTTCAATAAAGCGAGTTATTTCATGCTGTACTATAGTCATTTCCCTTACTAACGTGTGCTTAAATATCGTTGAAAAGAATTGGTAGAAATATAATTCTGAAGAAAAATCGTTAACACGGTTAATTTTGCAAATCGGAAACTGATTTGTATCTAAATACTTCCAGAATAATGAATTAAAAAGGGGAAGAAAGGGAGAAGAAAATCGCACAATTAGTCGCATACGAGACGAATTTTTGTCATAGAATATAAATTGCGCGGTGTCTAAGCGAAATCGGAACGATCGGAGGCAGAACGATTTCTGGGAAATACGGAGGAAGCTCGGTTGGCTAGAAAATTCGCGGCAGGTAATGGCGACGTGCTGATAGAGCGGCGCGATAAATCGCTGCGCGATCGGGCAGAGAAGAGCATCGTCTATGACGAGCAGTCTGAGAGGTCTTGTTTCCCTCCCGGCGGCTATCACGGAGCGTCGGGATAGACAATGATAAGGAAGAATGGCCCTGGGTAAGCGCGAGGACACATCGGGGCCGTAAATTCCCTGGGCGAATCGCTTTTCCACCCTTCCCCGTTTCTTCCCTTGCCCTGTCGCTGAATCGTTTCGCTTTATTCGCTTTATTCGCTCCTCGGCAGCGTCTTCCGCCGCCTCGATGCCGATTTAATTGCGACCAAGATCGCGGGCGTCGCCCTCGGCTCGCGCCGTTGCCTCGTTATTTCCAATAGAAATCTGTTTCTATTCTCCGCTCTCTGGTTAAGCTTCTGTTTCTCGGCGAGCGTTTCCAGTTCCTCCGAATAGCCCCACTCTGTAATTTATCAGCCCAGTTTATAGAACCCGCCGCGCCGCGTTCGACGACGAACCGAGCGTTGTTTCGATATTTAGTAGGTGGAGTCAGCGTATAGTCAGCCTGCGCGATAGCGAGCTGTCGCGAAGAATGTTTATGCACTCGGCTGCGGGGAACAAAGAGGCCCGTTAGGTCATTCGTTGCGAAGCAAATATCGCCCGACCAATTTAGGTTAATTAGGCTTTCCACAACGTTCCATGACACAACGGATATGGAATTCGTAGGAAATAAGCTCGGCTTTCGTACACGCCTATGAAACCGTCCGCTGATTTCGCACAGTTCCATGGAAATATTTTACGAGCTGCCGATTGTCAACTGTCAACAATCTCAACCTTTTCACCATAATCTTGTCTACCTGTGCAGGGTGACGAATCGGTTAATTACTAACGCGTATTCGTTTCCTTCGCGCAGGTATACATGGTATACCGCAGTATTAGTCATGAGCTAAGAGTGAATAGAGTTTCGAGATATACGCGTGTATCGTAAAATACTAAACAGTGAAATAGAAACTCACGGACATGGTAGCTACGCTGTTCCCCACTCCACACCGGTTACAAGGCCACTGACGAGTTTCGAGATCAATCGAGCGTGTCCCAAAATGTAAATACTCTCTCACTTCCGCTCCACGCACAGAAACATTCGGTCTTAGGACTACTTCTACGCATTTACACAACATTGACGCCACAACGACCACAGTTCAACCTCAACGACCGAGCGTTCCTGATCCAACGCTGTGTTGGTAAGTAAGAAACAAATGTAAGAGAAACAATATTTCCGCGCCCCTTTCTCCAGCACCCATTTCTCCTCCGCAGTTTGCGTTTCTCCCAGGTAAACGCAGTGCCCGGTCCCCCATCAAGCTTCATCCCTCCGCGTCTCTTTCGACGTTTGACAAATGTTCGTAGACGCTGGGACATGGAATTCGCACGGGACCTCGCAGAGTCACGCGCGCCCGATCCACCCCCATCGATCGATACAGATCCCTTCGATCGCCACCACCGTCCTCGCGAAAGTATTCGGGATTCGAAAGCCCTGTCGGCGTGCATGCGCGAATGACCCCGTAACGGCTTTAAAAGCGGACTATGAATCGACGCCGGAGTTATGGGGGCCACGTCTTAGCTTCGATCCATCCATCGATCTTCCTTAACGGCCCGTGAACTCGCGTTTCGACCAACGAGACCCGTTCACAGGATCGTTTTAGGAACCAAAGCACGGGAAAAGAGCTTCCGCGATACGGTTTGGTCTCAATTAGACGACGTTTAAGCGGCTAGGGGGTGAGATCCGGAGATCATGGGACCATAGATCCCCTTCCTCGAATCGAAACTAGGATTCTTTTCAACGCGTCGCAGGGATTCTTGGATATCGTTGAAAATTTGATACCCACGAAGCGAAAAACTTTCCCGAGGCCTCGGTTAGAATTATGGGGGTGCGTTCGTGCGTGAGCCTGGCCAAGTTCGCAGTGTTCTCCATCTCGGAGAGTAACTTTCCAGAGAGCAGCCCGCACGGAGCAGTGAGCGTCTGCCGAGTTTAGAGCAAGCAAGTTTCACCCCCTTAGCATAAACAGGCTCCATTGTATTCGAAGTCTAGGTTACGGTTTAATATGCAGCGTATCCTACTAGAATCCGCTGTAATCGTATCCAAAAACGAAAAAAAAGTCGCGCGTAATTAGCAGGGTGTCGAGAGCCCACAGCCTTAAATCCGAAAGGGATCGAATAAGCGAGAGGCACTACGTCGGGTTTCATTCCAGGTTTATTATGCACAAGGGGGTTGAGTCGCCAACGAACTGAGCGTTTCCAGCCCTGACCCACGCATCGTGGTCCGCGTGTCCGCGAGTCGTGGGGGGCTGCTCGTAAAGACGTAAACCGGGCCCCCATTTGCTCGGGACCCCTGATGTCACTAAAAGTGGAAAAATGGTTTTCTTTTTCGATGCGTTTCTACTGTGTCACGAGGCACGGAAGGCGTCATCAAAGTGTAAAATGACTTAACGAAGCAACTAGTTAATTATTATTACCCCTGAAAAATCGTGGAGCATCCACGCGACGTGTGTCGTTGAACGCGAAGCGTTTCGTTGGAAAGATTTCCGCGCGCGATTTCTAGCAAACGAATTATCTTCTCGCGGTGTTTATCGCCTCGTCTCGTGCAAGTGAATCGGAACACGGGATTCGAAATTTCCACGAAGCTGGATAAAGCGTGAACAAAGCGAATCTTATTCGTGCAACGTCGGCAGAGCGGTTGAACGTTGCTGGAGCGCGTGATTTCGCCTGGTGTCTCTATCCGTGACGAACCGTTTAAATAATCGTTTCACGCGTCTCGATCGGACCTGGAATCCGCTGGAACGCGACGACGACGTGCAGGGAGCGTGATTGATTTCCCCGGGACTCGATACATTTTCGAGAAGCCGGTTATTTTCGTTCCTTCCGCCTGATAACCGGGCATCGTGGACAGAGAAGCGCGCGAAATTGATTTCGTCCGGCTCCCTCGACCGACTCTCGATACTTTCATCCCGTTAGAAGCACGAGTCGCGCGATAAAGCGTGTACCCCGTTTCTTTCTCGCTCTCTTCCCGCTACCTTCCACCCTCTGCACCGGAAGTCGAGGGTGCGTCCCGCTGACGCGGCCAGCCGGCATTAGCTCGGCACACGGGAAATTAAGTTCATTGGCTTTCCAAGTGCGCGGTCCAACTTTATTCATAACGCTTTATCCGGCTTAAGGGGGCTAACAGTAGCTCGGGCCACCGGTATTACTTTGACATCGGGATTATCGGAATCTGACCATCTGGATTCAACGGCGCATGGCGGTTACGAAACGGGCAAACGGTTGCCGAAAATACGCGGACGAGAAACAAGGCTACGCCGTTGCAGTCGGGACGGAAAAAGGGAAAGAAGGGAAGAGGGAAGAGAGAAAAAAGGAAGAATATTCTCGGAGAGGTTCTCGACACAGGTGCGGTTTAAAAAAGCAGAGGGTGGAACGCAGCAGGGTGCATCGGGAAGCAGCAAAGCGGAAAGTTTCGCCGGTCCGTCGGCCTGCCTCCGATCCCTTATCCCGCAGGAAACATCGGTATCGCGTGCATTCGAAATGTCGAGATGGTCGGGGGTCCGATAATATCGTCGGCGCACGGGTATGCTTTTCACGCGAGAGCTGCCCGCCTAGAAATGCGCGCGGGATGCAAACGCGGCCGGACATGGGGCCAGGGGAGAGACAAGGACCCCGTATCCCTGGTGGATAGGACGAGACGACGGGCACGCGGGGAAGCGAGACGCGCGCGAAGGAAGGGGACGAGGGTGGGTTGCAACGCGCTTTCCCAATTTCCGAACCTTTCAAAAGCGACGTGGATTTATGGGTGTTCGGAAGTAACGAGATTCCTCCTCGTGGACGAGTTTTCGCGGCTGCACGTGGCCCCGTGCGTTGCGGGCGAGAATGCCGTGTCTGGTAAACTTAATAACCGAAAGCCGAGACGCGGGATTCACCTAGTCTGCTGCCCTCGACCACCGTTAAGTATCTTTTAAGTAGCTCCGACCCCCTCTCGCTGCGATAGAATCCACCCGGCCCTGGGCCACTGCTGATTTTATGCGTTATTAACCTCCCGACCGATCTTCTGCCTCGTTTATTACAACCCCGCGGTCCGCAGAGGATATTACGCGTCAGCCTCGTTAATTTTCCCCGAGTCCCTGCGAAAATTTCCAACGCGATCTTCTCGAAAATCGGGTCACCTCGCCGTTTTCGACTCGCGCGTCCCGATGCATCTTCTCCTTAATAAAGGAGATAGCGAGGATCGTGCTGGACGGATAAATCTCGACGAGCCAGGTGTCCGTAAGGGCGCGTGGACGGCGATAAATCGTTTTTATCGTCCGACGAATTATTTGCCGAATTGTAAGCTGGCCGCGTAATTCCGCTGATATTGCAACGCATCGCTTCCGACGCGCCCCATTCGACGCTCGTCTGCCCGCTAATGCCGCGATTTGCACGCGCTTTGTACAACCGGTAGCGTATATCATAAGCGTGTGACTAATTTCCCCTATGCACGCGCAAATGCGGGTCGTTAACGCGCGCCGCCATTTAGAATCGAAGAAACACCCCCTCGTGTCCGCTCCCGCTTTCCCGCGACGCGCACGTCGGTACCGTCCCAGGGTACCTCGAACCTCGGATTGTTTTGTCGGATTGCTCGATTCTCTCGACAGTTTCCTCGGTGGTTTGGAAGATTCGCGAAATTTATTTGGCCCGGCCGACGTACCACGTGCCGGGCCCGTGATGGTCACTTTCGACCCGATCGATTTACCACGAGGCAGGCACGTGGTAATCAGGTTTGGCTCGGTAACCTGACCACGAGCCTCACACGTGGTTGTAGGCCAAGGGGTTAATATCGCGATACACGGAAACGAAGTTGCTCTCGTTCGAGGATGACAGGACGGATGGGATTATTCGCCGGTTCATCGCGAAGTTGGCTGAGAAAACAGACGATTACTCGAACTCGGTAGTTGCTCGGAGGCCGAACTCGCTGCAACAATGTCCCGTAACTATTAGCAATTACGTCTATCCGTAATTAATAATTTCGTCGACTAATAATTAACAAAGTTTTAACGAACTGCCGTTAATCGCGCGGTAACCCATCGCGAGAATGCCACGGGCTAATTGTCGATACGACCCGAGTGTTCTCTCCCGAGCGTATCGAATGGATCGCTCGCAGTACGCGCGTTCATCGATGCTCGAAATACGCGAAAAACCCGAAGTACCGACGGAACGAAGCAAAAGGAAGGAAAGAGAGGCAGAAAGAGAGAGGGAGAGATCGGTGGAAAAAGTTTCGACAACTTGATAGGCCAGGGAAATATTCGACGCGATCGTCGGATTCATTGGTACACGGCGTCGTCGTGACAGCTTAACGAATTCATCGACCGCGATTACGCTTTTGTCGCGAAAATCCACGCGCCTGGAACACGGGCACGCTGTTTCGCGCGGATTCGGTCGGTCGGTGCCTCGCGTCGCGATCCAGCGACGCCGTGGTCGCGGAACGGGGGTGCAGAGGGGGTAGAGGGTGGCGTGGAATCATTTTATCGTCGGCGGGGATCAAAGATCTCGGGAAACAGCGAAACGATACGGTCTGTCCCGGTCGAATCGAGACTCTGGGGAATACGGTACAAGTGGGAATCCCTTGTGTTACGGTGGAACGAGGAAGGGCGAAAAGGGGTGCGCAGAGGGGTGAAAAGAGACGAGGCGGCGGGACCGCGCATCGAGCGTTCGTGCAAAAGGAATAAAGTAATTTCGCCGCGACTTTAATCAAGATTTTGGCGAGCTCTCGGGCCAAGGCAGGGATAGGAGCTTAATTCGGGGGAAACTCGACGCGTTTATAGCAGGGACGTGCATACATGAATCTTTAAGGGACCTCGATGCGGAGGAACGTCGCCGAGAAGCGCGCGGCGCGGACGGATTCGCAAAGAAACGAAACGAAACGAAACGAAGCAAACGTGGAGATAGAAAATGAATTTGGTACGTTTAATTCGAGCGTGGAGGTCGTTGCCTGCGAAAACGCTCCCCCGTTCTGATTTGCCAGCGAGCAACGCGTGGCTGTTGCCGTGCTTTTGGCAAATTTTTATCGTACCACGGGGGGGAATATCGCGGACGGTGGCCGAACTCTTATCGGATTTTCGATGAGTTTCGCCGTATCCGGGATCGCGGATAGTTTTTAGTTTACGAGCTCTCGATCGTTAAGTTAAATTAAAGCTTCGAGGTAACTCGATTTGCCCTGGTGCCGCGAGCGCGGAAAGCATAAACAGATTAAACCGCGCTTTTCCAAAACATCCACGCTGCTGCTGCGATAGCCCCGCGAATTATGCAGAGAGCCATTATACGAAGCTTATTGGAAATGCCGGTCCTCCGGTCCGCCATGAATAATTGCCAGTCCAGGGCTTGTCAAATAAAAATAGACACGCCATCGTTTCGCGTTTTCCCGACCGTCGCCTGCATGTTTTCGCTGTTTGCTCGCGCCCGATCGAAGAAGCTCGCGCAGGGGGATGGAGAACGGATGAAATCATACGCGTGCAGGAAACCGATTTGTCGTTCCGCGGAGGCAAAAACGGGGGATGGAATTAGAGGGGGAAAAAAAAGAAGAGCGAGAGAAAGGCACGCCGGGACGAAATGACGGGGAAAATTGAAAAATATATCCCGGACGATGCGACGCGATCGAAAATTCACGACGCGAATTAACGATCGAACGGGATAGACAACGAGTAACGAACGAGCGGAACTCGCGCGATTTAAAGAACAACCCCCCAGCAGATATATCTGCCGCGCCGATATTCCATCTCCGCGGAAATGAAACGCGGATTGGATGCATGGTAAATAAACCGGGTACGAATCTTCGAGAGTGGCGAACGGCCATAAATATTTCGGCTCGATGGAAAAATTTCGAATTTTTATTCCCCTCGATCTCGTTTCCAGCTCGATCGCGGGGAAGAACTCGGTCCCGGCGAGCTCCTCGTAGTTGGAGGTTGTCGGAAATCCGTCCTGGCCTGGCGAATCCTCGCTTCTCGGGCAGACCCGAAAACGTTTAATTGCGGTCAGTCGAGAAACAGTTAATTGCCGTTTATTTGAATCTCGTCCGGTCAGATTTCCAGCGAGATGCCGCTCGTTTGGCGTTCTACCGTTTGCCTTTCGCACCAACGAACCTCTGCCTCCGAAACGGCCGAAACGACCTGGTATCGAAGGGATTGGAAATAGCAGGGGTTGCAAACGAGGGCGAAACGAGGCTATCGTCACGCGAGTCGCCGAACATGCTAGTACCTGGTCGACCCACGATAACGACGATTCCTCCTCTTTTACAAAGGCGGAAAATTGATATATATTTCCCAACTTTTCCAATCGATCGTTGTTTATCTTATACGCAGTTTGATCTCATTAAAACTTGTTACATTTTTATCAAGGGAATAATAATAAGTCTATTCGCATTTATGCCTAGGTATTGTCTCCATAGTAATATATTAAAGACTGGTAGGAAAAATAAAATTGCAAATTCTTAGAAGGAGAAGACAGTAATATACAATATATATACATGGGTGTATATAAAATTTTAACTGGTCGTGAAAAAAATTTTCCATGTCACTTATAATTTGAAACAATTTCGTTATTCGATATATATCTGTTTTTACTTCACGTGTCATACTTCGTTTCAGCCAAAAATACGAAGGAAAGAAAAATATTGCGACATATATATACGTATCATGGAAATTTTTCTTATGGAAGTGCAAGTGCAGTTATGGTTTATGGGAAGTGTATTAATTATCAAATTTATTATTAATAACAAATTGTTCACAACCTAAATTTGTAATAAAGATGAGGAAATTAATAAATTATTCGCTATTACAGAGGAAAAGTGATTATTAGCGAAATCGAGAACGATCGGGACTTTCCGTCGATCTTCGACCGATCGAGGGGTATATAAAGGACGCGCGAACACAGCGCGAGCTCAGTTGTCGTTTCGAGTTCGGTGTGATAACATCTAAATTTTCATCGTGGGGGAGGATTGGTGGTGGGAGATGGTGGTCAGTGGTCATTGGCTGAGATTCTTGGGCTAAACGATGACCATTGGTCATTCCATCCACGCTTCGATCCTCGTAAAATTTAATAATAATTTTTCAATTAATTATTACAATTTCTTTTCTAAATTTTCTTTATTTTAAAATTTTGTTTTTGTGTTTCATTTTTGGCTCGATTGTTTCACTTCTTAGGTTCTCTTCTCTGCCAAGCGAAGAGCTACGCCACAAGCTTAAAATATACTATACTACTATAAATTTTCAAAGTTCCCTTTGTTCTTTGTAAATTTTCAGAAATTTTGTTGCAAAATTGTATTTTTATTTTCGTACACTGTTATGTCATGTCAATTCCTTTGCACTTGGTACTCGGATTACACGTAGCTACGGCACTGTCGAGCCGAAGCAAGCTCGACAAGAACCCCCTAATGGACATTACAGATTAAAGGCAGAGTTAAAATTGGTTGCACAGTGTAATTGAAATTAGCCGTTGAAAATATTCCACGATTTTTGGTCCACTTTCCCGCAAGCTTCTCATTTTCCCACGTGCCAAAAGTGGCTCGCGATTAGGAGAGGACACCTCTTTCGGCTATCGCTGCTGTCGCGCTACTTTTCTCGTCAGTCCATGCCTCGCTGCTCTGGTAACCGAACAACTGCACGTCTCGAGTTAATTTTCCCGAGCTTTCCCGCTCGTCGCTCACTCGGCACCGTCTTCGCCCGAAATTTCCACGCTCGTTCGTCGCGTGTACGTGTGCGTGTACTCGCGTGCTCGCACGTACGCGCGAGTCTAAATAGACGTTGCACGTGGGACGCGGATTAAAAGCGACTACCAACGCTAAACCGTGGCTCGCTAAACCGAGCTATAAGCATAGATCGCGTGACCGTGAATTATCGCCGGGGGTCACGGTTCAACGAATTCGAATTTACTTTTGCTTATTCCGAGCCGGGGATGATGAATACGCGGGCTATCGGCGGTCCTGGATCTCGTAAACGAAGCCAAGACCCGCGGAAAGTGTGGCAATTAACGCTTCACCAAGCACGAAACCAATTTTCGAAAAGGGCAGTTATTTAATTAAAGCAATTTATTCGAGTTTCGGCCCGGTACAACGGACGGCGCACCTTCCGTTCCTTGCTCCTCGTTTTTCCCTCTGTCCCTTCCCGGCCACGCTCCGCGGAATCTGCAATATCCACGCCCGCTGGCGGCCAGCCAATTTCCGCGATAAGCTTTTAATTATTATCTCGAAACTAGGTAAGCTCGCACGCTGACCGAATACGTCGCGGTCCGTGCTTGCGTCGACAGCCTTTTCATTTGCCCGGCCAACGCTGCCTCTTTCGTCCTACTTCCCTTCGTCTTTCGTCCCACGCGGATGGCTATCCACCGTCGTGCTCAACGCCGGATTACACCTTCGACTTTCCGAAATTTCGCCCGAGATTACTCGTCCACGGGCCACGTCGACGACTCCGACGTTTTCAAACTTCGCGTTTGTTATACGCCCGTGCCAAATGCGAAATTCGAGTCCTCGTTGGAGCACCACGAGAGACGAAAATCACCGCCCCAAACAGGGAACGTCGATCTTGGAACAAATTAATATTCCAGCAGGAAAAGAGTACCTCGTTTAGTATTTATAGTTCAGCTAGAAAAATCTCCTGATAAAAATTGGTATTTCTATGGAAATATTTTGGGTGTCAAAGGATCAAGGGACGGTATAGGATTTTAAAAAATGATGCTTTCTAAAAGGCAGGATGTCCGAAATATTTGTTTGCACACTTTTAATCGATTCCATCGAAAAATTTTCACCACGGACATCTCTTTGTAGCCACCGCGTGAAGGAAAGTTGACTCATGCTCGTTTCTCCGCGTTGTATTTTGTTCCGTATTTACGCGCCTGCTAAATGCAGAGTGGCGCAAAATTAGCTCCCTGTTTAACGTGTTAATAGATTTATTTACACTGTACACTTTGTGCTCCTCTATTTTTAAGCTCGGAGAGATTGCGCTGTGTAATCTAGATTTAATTGAAAAGCCCTGGTGTGACTGTAAAAATATACAATCGGGTATTGCGATAAAGACTACGCGCAAGTCTCTTGCAGATTGACTGTGGGTGTATTCCTGTTTGCCAATTTGAATTTTAACCTGCACTTGCGCGCGTTATTACTGTGGATAGAATGGACAATAATTTTCAAGACCTATTTAACGAGTAACACGCAAAATATGTTTATTCAGTCACAAATCCTCTTGCTTGAGGATGGCTTCCAGTTGTCTTACAATCTATCTATGTCTATTTGTATGCATGTATACTGTCTATGTTATTCCTACTACGTTTCTAGTTCTTCCTTTTTCTTTGTTTCCTCTATTGCCCTACACTCTGTGCTCTCTTCCTTTCCGCCAGGATTCTTCTCATGGCTTCCAACCACTTTATTTTTTCGTCCAAAAGCTCCCCTATTGACATGTCCTCTCTAGCGTATGAGCACTTCTTCAGTACGCGATTTACGCTTACATAACATATATTCAAATTAAAATATTTAAATAATATACTATTCGAAAGGGTAAATCGGCGCACTCTTTCTATTCTCTCTCGCTCTCTCTTAACGAAGATTACATTTACGTATTCACTCTTTGTTACGTGTTTCATTCTTCACATTTCATTCTTCTAAACATTTTTCCAAATATCGTTAACACGTCTCGAGTTAATTTTCCCGAGCTTTCCCGCTCGTCGCTCACTCGGCACCGTCTTCGCCCGAAATTTCCACGCTCGTTCGTCGCGTGTACGTGTGCGTGTACTCGCGTGCTCGCACGTACGCGCGAGTCTAAATAGACGTTGCACGTGGGACGCGGATTAAAAGCGACTACCAACGCTAAACCGTGGCTCGCTAAACCGAGCTATAAGCATAGATCGCGTGACCGTGAATTATCGCCGGGGGTCACGGTTCAACGAATTCGAATTTACTTTTGCTTATTCCGAGCCGGGGATGATGAATACGCGGGCTATCGGCGGTCCTGGATCTCGTAAACGAAGCCAAGACCCGCGGAAAGTGTGGCAATTAACGCTTCACCAAGCACGAAACCAATTTTCGAAAAGGGCAGTTATTTAATTAAAGCAATTTATTCGAGTTTCGGCCCGGTACAACGGACGGCGCACCTTCCGTTCCTTGCTCCTCGTTTTTCCCTCTGTCCCTTCCCGGCCACGCTCCGCGGAATCTGCAATATCCACGCCCGCTGGCGGCCAGCCAATTTCCGCGATAAGCTTTTAATTATTATCTCGAAACTAGGTAAGCTCGCACGCTGACCGAATACGTCGCGGTCCGTGCTTGCGTCGACAGCCTTTTCATTTGCCCGGCCAACGCTGCCTCTTTCGTCCTACTTCCCTTCGTCTTTCGTCCCACGCGGATGGCTATCCACCGTCGTGCTCAACGCCGGATTACACCTTCGACTTTCCGAAATTTCGCCCGAGATTACTCGTCCACGGGCCACGTCGACGACTCCGACGTTTTCAAACTTCGCGTTTGTTATACGCCCGTGCCAAATGCGAAATTCGAGTCCTCGTTGGAGCACCACGAGAGACGAAAATCACCGCCCCAAACAGGGAACGTCGATCTTGGAACAAATTAATATTCCAGCAGGAAAAGAGTACCTCGTTTAGTATTTATAGTTCAGCTAGAAAAATCTCCTGATAAAAATTGGTATTTCTATGGAAATATTTTGGGTGTCAAAGGATCAAGGGACGGTATAGGATTTTAAAAAATGATGCTTTCTAAAAGGCAGGATGTCCGAAATATTTGTTTGCACACTTTTAATCGATTCCATCGAAAAATTTTCACCACGGACATCTCTTTGTAGCCACCGCGTGAAGGAAAGTTGACTCATGCTCGTTTCTCCGCGTTGTATTTTGTTCCGTATTTACGCGCCTGCTAAATGCAGAGTGGCGCAAAATTAGCTCCCTGTTTAACGTGTTAATAGATTTATTTACACTGTACACTTTGTGCTCCTCTATTTTTAAGCTCGGAGAGATTGCGCTGTGTAATCTAGATTTAATTGAAAAGCCCTGGTGTGACTGTAAAAATATACAATCGGGTATTGCGATAAAGACTACGCGCAAGTCTCTTGCAGATTGACTGTGGGTGTATTCCTGTTTGCCAATTTGAATTTTAACCTGCACTTGCGCGCGTTATTACTGTGGATAGAATGGACAATAATTTTCAAGACCTATTTAACGAGTAACACGCAAAATATGTTTATTCAGTCACAAATCCTCTTGCTTGAGGATGGCTTCCAGTTGTCTTACAATCTATCTATGTCTATTTGTATGCATGTATACTGTCTATGTTATTTCTACTACGTATCTACTTTTTCCTTTTTCTTTGTTTCCTCTATTGCCCTACACTCTGTGCTCTCTTCCTTTCCGTCAGGATTCTTCTCATGGCTTCCAACCACTTTATTTTTTCGTCCAAAAGCTCCCCTATTGACATGTCCTCTCTAGCGTATGAGCACTCCTTCAGTACGCGATTTACGCTTACATAACATATATTCAAATTAAAATATTTAAATAATATACTATTCGAAAGGGTAAATCGGCGCACTCTTTCTATTCTCTCTCGCTCTCTCTTAACGAAGATTACATTTACGTATGCACTCTTTGTTACGTGTTTCATTCTTCACATTTCATTCTTCTAAACATTTTTCCAAATATCGTTAACACTAGACGGCACTCGGTCACGTTATATTTATATCACATATTGCATAATTATAGGACAAACTGGGTTTACTCGTTTGTGTATTTTCACTGAAAATGGAACCTCGCAAGCTACCTCTGACGTTTATCCTAGTGCCTATTGACGCGACCGCGAAGAAGCTACTTAGAGACCACACGCTGCAGAACGGCACGTGGTTCTGATCGTCGCAATATATCAGCTATTGCTAAATTACGATCTATTTCGAGACCAGTACTGGCAAGCTGCTAAGAGGATCAAAGGATATTCCCCCTGACTGCATAAGCCGCTCCACGTTCGCGTAGATCATTCGAGATATATTTTTCCTCGATAGAGGAGGAATCGTCTGTCGACATTCTTGGCGGAGGACAAAAGGGGTGGGAGGGAAAAAGGGAAAAGTTGGTCGTTCTTTATCGAGCAAAGATTGGACATCGCGGCTTGCGAGGATCGCGACGTGCTATCGAAAAGTTGCGGCCCCGATGACGACGTATTCCTGTTCGCGGCGAGAAACACGGCCGCAGGCAACGAAAGGGGGTTCGTGCACGAACAGGGCTCACCCTCGAACTTTCCACTCGAACTTGTTCGCGTGCTCGCCTCGCGGCCTGCGCGCGTGCAGAAGCGAGTGACGGGCCGACCTGTGTTCCAACCAGCGGCAGCAAGATAAACTAATCTACCTGTTAATAGACTGATTAAACTAGCCCCCGCGAATTAAATTGAAATTGTTGCCGCGCAAACGTACCCGTACTCCCGAATACTTTCCGTGCTCGCCGCTCAACAAGATGGCCGCCGAGATGGGGTAAACAGTCGTCCGCTGCGTGTCCCCCATATTTCGAAATAACGTTTGCCGGAAGATTCGTCGGTGCTCAAAGGAAATCGATCAAAGGGGATATTTCGTCGAGTAAACCCCACTGCCGCGGAATAAAATTCATTTCGCGGAATAAATTCCATTTCCCCCTTCCTCGTTACACTCTCTGCCGCGTCGAATTAACGATACCGAACTCGGAAACGGAAACGTTTCATCCCCCGAACTAATAACGCATTTTTCTCGACCCCCGCGGCTGCAGGAACCTGCTTAAAAACTACATGTCGAAACTCTCTACTTTCCTTTTACGATTTTCAACGCTTCGATGGAGAGTAGAAACGCGGATGTCAAGGAAATGGACGACGTCTCGGAAGATGGAGAGATTCCCTGTAACTGGTTTATCCTTCGACTCGATTCTCCATTATTTTCGAATACATCCATATTCCCGACGAAGTTGCCAAGATTTCGGTAAATTGGATCGATGTTTATTGAATTAAAGCACAGCTTCGCCGTGACTGCGAGCTCGCAATTTGGAACGCGACAGCCTTATCCTATCGCCTTTCTCATTAATATAGCGCCGAGAACGGAAGCCCCGTTATCTGACTCACGGAGCAGGTACAAATTGCAGGCCCCGGCTCGATAACCACGGTTATTCAATGCGAAAGATCACGTCGGAAGGAAAGATGCATCGAATTGCCGTCCGACGTTCAACTTCCGTGTTTGCTTTACCCTCTGCGCCTTTAAACCCCTGCACCGAGGACCTCTAATTTTGAAACAACCGGTGCGTTTCTATTGAGCCACGCGAACCTGATTGCTCGCCCTCTAACTGACTAACTAATAGCTGACTGAGATATCGGCCCGACTGGAGCCCTAATTGCTCCTGAGACTGATTAACTGATTCCGAGCCTAACGCTAGAAGCTTGATTGCTTCCGAAGTGCTTGACATTTCGTAGATGACTGCCCACTGACGACTACCTCGCTGATTGACTGTCTCCGAGGATTACGCTACCCCCTAATCCGTTATGATTCCTCTTTCCAAGTTCCCTATCCAGATCGACACCTGTAAAACACCCAAAGACTTTCGAAATCATTTTTCCAATAGCATTCCTTCGTAAACTCGAAGGATTTGCTTATTTTCAGATCGATCCATCGAAATTATCGTCACTGTCAACCTGGACTGGTCTGTCAACGCGACGACTAGAACTAGGGACTCGATAGAGCTGGAGAGTTTGGATATTTTCTCTAGACAGAGGCGATGGAAGGTGAACGAGGTCGACTAGGTGAGCGAAGAATAGAATGGCGCAGTATCGGTGATCGGTTTAAATAAGCAAGGAAATTTTAACGAGTCACGGGGAGAAAGGGCCGGCCGATTCTTTGGCGAACGGGGCTGGAAGGTTCTCTCTCTGGGCGTTCAATTACCGATGAAAACACGCTTTCCCGTGGAATTTCCTGCTCGCCGTTGGCTATTCTCGGAGGGACACTATCTGCTTTGGTCGGTGGCTCCGCTTTCAAGCCGCTGACGTGTTTGCCACGCAACGTGGGCCCTCCTCGACGTCTGCCTCGCATAAAGATCGTCCCCGCCTTCGACGTGGCGACGCTGAAAAGGGGGTGAACGACGGCGAGGAAGGGAAAAAATGGACGTGAAAGGGAAAGAAAACGGCTGCACGTTTTCTCCCGTGGCTCTCGTGCAAACAGTCGAGTCGACACCGGCTAATTACGGACGGTGGGCGAGCCGTGCTGGGCGACAGGTTAATTACGCGGCTACGCCTTTATGTTTTTTCGACGCTGATCGAACGCGCCGGATTTTTCTGTGGCCGCTTTATGCGCTGGAATGGCCTCGAAACTGGCCCTACTGAAAGAGGAGGTGCACCGCGCAAAGCCCTTCTCGACGATTTTCCGACGGTATTGAAGTGTTCTTGAAAGCACGCGAGACGTATTCTTCGGGGCAGAGATTTTCAAGAGGTCGCCTCGACGTAGCAACGCTACCATTTTCCGGATACCAGCGGTTAATATCTCGGCCTCTCCTCTTTCCATTCCGACTTTGGTCTACGACGGAACTCGGGTAGCTTCTTCCTTCGCCATTCTTCCTTTTAACGAGGTAAGCTCCTCGAACGATCCTTCCCAAATGCGATCGGATACTTGCCGATTAAACGACACGTAGGAAAATAGAGGGAGATTTTTAAACTCCATTTAAGCACCAGCTGTACCGTACGCGGTTGAGCGAAAAGAGAATCGCCTTGGCGCGAATGGCTGACCGGAATTCCCAAACTGCTTAGATTCATGGGACTTCCGTGAGGTCGAGTGCCTCTGGCCGGCTCGCACCAGAGGGCTATTCGAACTATGCGTCGTAAAGCGATTAACGCGACGTCCGCTCGATTAAAAGCGTGGCGCTAGCGTCGTCCAGGTGCCGCTAGCTGGGAACCAATCTCGCGGGCCCGAGGAACTCGCTTGGACCATGTACCTAGTAAAACGTTTGATCCATGTCCTGTCTTTCGACCGCGAAAAAACTTCCTCGGAGACTCCGCGAATTAATGCGTTTACGAAGTAGGTAATTTCGCGAAGGGCATATCCGGGTCCGGGTGTTATAAATCTCGCATCGTAAAAAGAACCGTTCACGTGCAGTTTTCCGGGACCAGATGATGTACGATAATAGCGGTGACGGAATTGAGAGAGCAAGGATAGCCGAGGCTAAGGCTGTGATAAATGTAACGCGCTGTAATGTGGGAAACATTTTTTCACATTCCGAGATAAATAATTTCTCATGCTCGGTTTTCGCGTCGCGCCGAGGTCAAGTTAACGCGACGTTACTCTCCTTTGAAGTACGCGGATATAAAATTTTTAAACGCGCAGAAATGGATTACCCGGACGCGAAATAAACAAAATTCGCAGGAATTCCCTTATATTTTACTCCGCTTTTACGTACGTCGAAAAATGTGTTAAACACGCGTCCAGGCCCGAATTCCCGCTTCCGCGTATGACGGACCGCACCGCGAATAAATCGCGATGGCCGCGTCGCGCGTACCACGCTGATTTACGACGCCGCTTGCTCTAATTTCGTCTGCTCAAACATCCTGCCGCTGGTTCCGCGTTCGATCCTGCACCTACGAATATCTACGCTCGAGTGCCACTCTCTCGACCATGCGACGCGTGATGTTCGGCTTTGCGCCAAGCTTGCACATCGTTTTCACCGTGTCGGTAATTATAACACCCAACCCGAACGTCAGTTAAGTCTCACACGAGTAACCGTTCCGGCAGACCCAAGACGACTTACCGCGTAACTCACTAGCGCCACCGCGGCGCGTATCTACGATACACGTTTATCGACTCCGTAAGGGGTGTTTGAGGTCGTAATCTGTGCACTCGACGATTTTTTGGCTAGAGAAGGAGAGAAATTCGAAGATTCTCTGCTATAAATGAGAAATCGTGTATCATTTATTCGCTTTAACACTTTGACTACTATACACATTTTATGTGATACACTCAGGGGGCCACGACAAAATTTTCATTATTCTTAGGATATGTGGGGGTTCTCACCCACGGTAGTTTTGAAGTCAGCAAGTCGCAGGTATCCTCGGTAGCGGTGTGGATAGAAAGGACGGTAGGAAAAGGAAGGGATGCGTTTCGTCCTGGGCCTGCTAGCGGACTTATCAGTAAGACTATCCTAGCAGGCTCTGCCTTAGATACTGGAATACTATTGGAAGATCGGGAAGTTATATATATACATATAGGGAATTGGAGGTTTTCCGAGGACTTGCGGGAAAGTCCTCAAAGTCGGAATCCATCTAGGGTGAAAATGACGGTCGCTACAGATATAATGGAAATTATTAATATTTTCTATTGAAAATTCCCTATTTATTTACGGTCTCAAAATATTCGAAAATTGGTTAGAATAGAAGAAATATAAATTAAAAAAATTAATATCGTCGTACACTGGTGATAAGCGCCGGTCACCGATGACTACCATGGCGGTCAACGTGCTAATTGATTCTGTAATGGTCGCGATGCACAATCCCGCTGCAAAACACGACTAATTCCTTCCATTGTTCCCGCGAAACGAAAATTCGCAATCACCGGGACTACTCGCGTGTTCGAGATCGCGAAGAGACGGAAAGCGGGAAGGAAGGAGCGCGATAAACGGGGTAAAAATCGTGAATGGCGTGCGGAGGTGGTCGTTTTGTAGCGTCACGTTGTACCGGGCAAAAAATTTCGTCCGCGATATGGCTTTTGTTTTGAGCGCCGATAATTCAGCGTATTCATACGGAAGCAGCGAGCGTGCAGGCGTGTAACGTGCCGGCTTATGATCGTTTTCTTCTTGCACACCGGTGGAAACAAAACGCCGACCCCGGGAACATGTTCGAACGCGGAATTCCGAAGCCACGGTGAAAACGCGGCAGTGCCGGGGTTACGGATGTCCGCGATAAATTTCTAATTACTCGCGAGTGTGCCAGAAATTGTCGAAACTCGCGTCCGAGCCGGCGGAGAGTTAGTCGAGCGGGGGTTGGTAACCTGGGCGAAACGAACCGTGAAACCGACTCTGTCGCGAAGATCTCGAAGGGGGTCCCTATCGCTCGCTGTCTCGACGCCAATGAGCAATCCTCGCGACGGAAAAGTCGAAAACGGAAATTACGAGCGAGCCGACGACGAGGGAAGACGAGGCGGTTGTTATCGAAAATTGAATTTTTCGAATAAATCGTCGGCGAGTCTCGGGGCCGAGTCGTTTCAAAGAATCCGATGGAATATTCCGCGAACGAAGCACGCGGCGAGTATTGTTCCCCGACATCCGATCGAGCCCTTACAATTTCCCGGAGCCCTTAAATTCCCCTCTGGGGACTCGGGCTGCGTCGCGTATCGGGCCATTGTTTCGCCGGCAGGAAATCGGGAGGCAATGCGACCGGCTGAAATTCGTGGAAAATTTCTAGGCGAAAATTCTGCCATCGAAGCCCCGTCGCGGCTAACTTTTGAATTAGCCGTTCGTTTCGCGGCTCGAAACTCGCTGCGCTTTCTCGGCGCGCCGCAAACAGCTCGACCGGTATAATTTCCCGATCCGATTGTCGCGAATTCCCGTCCGAATAAGTAATTCTCGCGAATCGGACCAATTGTCGCGAGCTCGCATGTTTGGAAAACAATCGCGTTGCATCGTTGTGCAAAAGGGGTGAGCGGGGAAAAAGTTCACCCCTTTCCCTCTTTCCTTTCGGAATCGTTGCTTTTTTACGCGTCGCCATGGCAACATTTGAAACATCAATGTAAATGATTGGTGTTTCGCGAAGTACAATATTTCTTGTTTCCCGGATTTCTTCTTTTTTTTCTCTCTCTCTCTCTCTGCTCAAATAGATTACAGTGGAACGGACCGGGTCAGCGTGAGCCGATCGATAAACCGAAAAGTTGCGCTTAAACCGACAAAACCGACAGCTGTAATCCAAGATAAAATGTAAATTCGCGATCGACTCGTATCTGCGACACCGCTTCGATCGCTACGCGGATTAAACGATTCCGCTTATGAAGAACTCCTCGACGTCCACTCTGGAGTGTCGCGAGGGAACGATTGATCCGTCGGTATTGGAATTTCCGATTTTTTCATTTGCACGCGAGTGGTCTAAATTTTTCGCAACAATGTCCGACCGAAGGAGCGTTCCGTTTCGCGAGCGTAACTGATATTTCTTCCGCGCGACGCACCCCTTTTTCTCCGTTTTCCTCCCTTAATCCTATTTCCGCTTTAAATACAACATCTGTTCTCGTCTTGGTGTAACCATCATCCTCAGCTTACCGCTTTTTAATGTCAATGAGCATCTTCCGTTCGTGTAGACTGTAAATGAAACACCGCTTTCTACTTCCCCGCTTTCGAAATTCAGCGTCGATTAATGGAGATTAGATTAGATTATTGCACACGCACTTTAGTGTAAACACCAATCGTGGTTAGAGAAATTTTACTTTTCTGAGTGTTGCAAGTGTGTCACGATGCAACAGCTCTATTACTGGGGTAAAAAATATATATATGAAAAATGGGAAGAAATAGGAGAGGAAGGAGTCATCGTGGGCTAGGGAATTTCTAGTGATAGACAGTGCGAGTCAGGCTTAAAGCATTCGTGACACGAGTGAAACCAGAGTTATAGTGCACGCTTTGGTGTAAATACTGATAATACTAATTGCAATTAAAGAAATTTTGCAATGAAATATAATATATACCTACATATAGAATAGGAAGAAATAGAAGAGGAAGGAGTCATTGTGGTATCGAGAATTTCTACTGATAGACAGTGCGAGTCAGACCTAAATCATTCGTGACACGAGTGAAACCAGAGTTATAGTGCACACCTTGGTATTAACATTAATCCTGCTTAAAGAAATTCTGCGATGCAAGAGTATCACTGTGAATATAGGAAAAGCATTAAAATCTGTAATTCTTCTTCTCCAAATGAACTAAATATATATAAAACAAGGTGGTTATAGGAAGAAAAGTGTAGAAAAGCGCAATGGCGATTGAATGGATTTCTCACGAGGACTACTAGCATGGACCCATTCCTCCCATAGTTAATCCATCGATGGCAGGAGCCAGGCCAGGGTCGCGTGGCGGATTTTCGAGCTCGTTTAGCCTCTGTCTACGCGGAAATATAGCCGGGTACGTTCGTTTGTTCTACTGACAAAAATCAATGAGCCGAGTTAGAGCAGGACAGGCGAACGAATGGAAAGCAAGAACCGGTGCGAGAGGTGGACAGAGAGGCAGAGGCGTTTTCAGACTACGCCGAGCGCGTCACGGATTTACGACCTTGTGCTTTCGACATGGATAATGAATAGATATGTCGAAATTAGGCGAGCAGCGCGGGCCAGGGTAGGACGTGAAAATAATTTCGGTTAAATCGGAACACGAATTCGAAAGGACATCACGCGGCCGCGACCGGTTAATCGAGCAAATTATCCGCGATACTTTACGACGCGAATCGCTGCGGCCCGGCGGCAAGACGAGAATTTAATCGCGATTTCACCGATTTGCAACCCTTCCACGCAATTCACCTATGTTCCGCGCGTCGGACAAACCGGCGCCAGGGAATTTCGTCGCTCGATCGTTTCGATTTCCGATCCAGCGAGTCTCGCGCTGGCGTTTCCCTTCGTAAACACCGGGGAACGAAACGCGAGGGAAAAAGTGGCTCGATTGAAATTCAATAAGGGTGATAATTTCGCGGTGTGTATCGCGCGTTTCCGCGCCGATGATAACCACCGTTTGCAAACGCTCGCGCGCGGAAATCGCTGGCTAGCTTTATCGGCCGATCGCAAAGAGAACGATGAACGATCTAGCGATAGTCGATTCCGCACGGTTGTGAATGGCTTGGTGAACGATCCTGCCGAATCCCGCGATCGTTGCTGCGAGATAAAATCCAACGTCTGTCGGTAAGCCTCTTCTTTCGTGAACTAGCAACATTTTCGACGAAATTTTCATTTAGAATATGTTTCGTCCATCTCGCGATCACCTCTTTTCCAAACTTCGTTAGGAAAGATGTTTGATATATTTCGCTGATACAGAGTGAAGGAATTTTTGAGTTATTTCGACCGAGGTAGAATCGCGAACTCGATGGTTAACGAACAGGATCAGAGGCCAGTGGTAGACCACGTGTTTCATTGAAGTCCATGGAGAAATACCGAATCCAATTTTCAACAAGCTTCAAGTAGGTGTCGGAACTTCCATTTAGATTTTATCTGCCCCACAAAGGCCTTCTCTTTTGAGAACTTCAGCGTGCAACTAACGGTAGATATTTCAGCGATGTAGACCAAAAGAGTTTTCCATTACTTCGCTACCTTCCCAACTGTGGTTTTCCATGGATTCCGTGCATCGCGAGTCTAATTTGCAGATTTTCGTGCTATTATCGAATGCTTACAGCTTCACCTGACGAAATTAATATTGGTTTTCATTAGATACCGAACTGGAAACGTAATTATACTTATTTTTAATCACTGTGCCATTTTCTGGTATTAGAATCTAGGTGAATTAACATTCGCCTGTCAACGTGATGTCAAATTGGCTTCGTATAAATATCAGTGACGCATTTCAAACTGCTGCACTGAAACGACAATCACGAAAAATTAATTTCCCTTCAATTCGAATCAAGCAAAAGACATATAAAAAAGAATTTTGCAATTAAAATGACGCTGTACATAACAAATAATAAACGACATATTACACAATACAAGTTATGACAGAAACTTGGAGTTTAAACAAGCTTCTTCGAATGTTGATATAGCGCGATTTTTATTCCACCGATCTGTATAATGAAATTGATGCGGTAAAATACAAATTTTGACAGGGCGACTCGTGCAGTCGTTCGTTTGGGACTTATCGTGGAGGGAAAGTCGCGTGATCTACGATGTTTATGACTTCTCGAAGGAGGACCCAAAACAGTTTTCAGAATTTTGACTCTCTTCTGTCTTCTGATTGACAAATTGACTGACCCCCTTCTGACTTCTGATTAACAGACTCTCTGCTGACTTCTGATTGACAAATTGACTGAACATTTTCTGAATTCTGATTGACTGATTGACTCCTCTGACTTTTAATTAACTGATTGACTCACCCTCTTCTGACTTTTGATTGACAAATTGACTGACCCTCTTCTAACTTTTGATTGACAGACTCTCTTCTGATTTCAGATTGACAAATTGACTGACCCCTTTTTGACTTCTGATTGAATCTTCTGACTTTTGATTGACAAATTGACTGACCCCCTTCTGACTTTTGATTGACAGACTGTCTTCTGACTTCTGATTGACAAATTGAGTGACCCGTTTCTGACTTCTGATTGACTGATTGAATCTTCTGACTTCTGATTGACTGATTGACTGACTCTCTTCTGACTTTTGATTGACAGACTCTCTTCTGATTTCTGATTGACAAATTGACTGATCCTTTTCTGACTTCTGATTGACTGATTGAATCTTCTGACTTTTGATTGACAAATTGACTGACCCCCTTCTGACTTCTGATTGACTGATTGAATCTTCTGACTTTTGATTGACAAATTGACTGACCTCCTTCTGACTTTTGATTGACAGACTGTCTTCTGACTTCTGATTGACAAATTGAGTGACCCTTTTCTGACTTGTGATTGACAAATTGACTGACCCCCTTCTGACTTCTGATTGACAAATTGACTGACTCTTCTCTGACTTCTGATTGACTGATTGACTCTTCTGACTTTTGATTAACCGATTGACTGACTCTCTTCTGAGTTCTGATTGTCAATTTGACTGACCCTTTTCTGACTTCTGATTGACAAATTGACTGACTCTTCTCTGACTTCTGATTGACTGATTGACTCTTCTGACTTTTGATTAACCGATTGACTGACTCTCTTCTGAGTTTTGATGGACAGATTGACTGACTCTCTTCTGACATCTGATTACTGATTGACTGACTCTCTTCTGACTTCTGGTTAACTGATTGACTGACTTTCTTCGGAGATCAGGAGCCCTCCTGTCGTATAATCACACTCGATCGTGTCTTGGTCCTCTTACTGGGTGCTCTCGTGGTACACTCTCGATGGTTTTGATCCTTTGAGAACCCTGTTCGAAGACACGCGCCATAACCCGATTTCACCCAGCTTGCCGACCTCTGTAATATTCGCGCGACGCCTGTCACAGTCCCTACAACTTTAAGCCCCTAACTCGTCGATGTAAACGAGGTTTTCTCCGCATGGTCGAATCCATCGCCACAAACGCTGAAATTCCGCGCATGAACGATCGACGAGCAGCAGTTACCCGAAACGTCGGCATCCTTTGTGACAGTCGTCGCGGAGAATCGAGTTCGGGGCCGGCGAACTCGAGGCCCACGGCGGCCCGTCACCGAAGAAAGGGTCTGTTGCGCGTGGCGCGTAATTCAAAGCGACAACACAGGGTCGGAAAGATTTGGACCGCACGATCCGGCCAGCACGCGAGCCGTTCCCTGTCCCGGTGTAATCCATTTTGCGCCGGTCTGCGGTTCTTTGTCCCGTCACGCGTTCCACGCTCGCGTCGCTTTGCACCGGACCGCGGAAAATATCGGAATACGCGGCCGGCCCCGCGTGGCCAACGAGCTCGTTGATGGCCTCAAACGATTAATCGTCCTCCGGAAAGCTAATGAACGACATAGACGTCCCGACCGAAACTGGTTGCACCCAATCATGCGGCTGCTTCACCTCACTGATCCGTCGATCACTCGCGTGCTTCCGTATATTTTATACGACACGAGATTTTTCTATCCTCACCCTGGCCCGCCGATTTTAACATCACCTTGGCCAACTAATCGCCGTGGTATCACGATTGGTACGGACAATGTGCATCTTTAACTTTATACTGTAGCTGAAGGATAAGGAGATAGGGCTAATGATCCAGAAGACTTTCTTCGTCAAAGAATGTTTATTTTACTGACTGTCCTTCGGCTCGAGAAGGTTCGACACCCCTCGACCGATCGTCTCCCCATTGACGAGTTCAAGTGTTTTAGGCGTAAACAGTCGGAGATGCTGCCTGTCGCCTGACTGTTTACGTCGTCTATTCTAAGATCGCTTACAATTCTTGAGAGAATTCTCCTCTTTAACGAAAGTCTAACTTTTATGACGAAATTAATCATACTTCGAAGATTAATTCTAGTTTTTCATGGAAACAAAGAAATATGCCAGTCCCAAGTATTTATAACGCTTCGGTCCTCCTGATGGTCCGAATGGCGGTTGAAGCCGCCATCGCGGTTCTCGCAGAGCTCGCGGTGACGTTTGACGGGATTATTCGCTCGAACGAGGAGGAAGTTTGTTTTAATTGGGTTTGAAAAGAAAGTTAAAGGATGAGCAGATGCCGAAAGAAGTCGGCGAGTGACGGTACACACGCGTCAAAAGAGAGATTCGAGCAAGTGGTTATTTCGGATGTTTTACCCCGGCGGGGTAAAGCAGAAAGGAAGGAGCAATTTCTACTGTGACGTGGTATAAAATTCGCGACGTAAGGTTCTAAGAAATTAAAGTTCTTAAGGCGTTATAACGAGCAGGGTGAAATTACATTTGGGATTCAATTGATACGAGAATCCAAGAAGCGAGTTTCTTAAAACTCCGCCTCGAAATCCCCTTCGTGTTCTCTGCAGCACGAAACTCGCAGAAGTCCCTGCGATTCATCATGTTCCCTCGGAATTAGTCGCTTTAACTTAGCGCGAAGTAAGTCCCCGGCTTAAAGCATCAGCGCCCTCGCGCGAAGTAGCTTAGAAAACTTTCCAATCTAGATAGATGCGTTAGCCTAAGACGCCGCATCCATCCCTGATCTCGCCCGAGTGAACTTTACCGAGTCATCGATAAGCTTTTTAATTTAACAATTACGAATTTCCAAGATCGTGTCGCGGCGCGGGGTAGCTGCTTCGAGGGAGAGCAGGTGGTAAGGAGAGATAAATTATTCGAAGTCGTAGACTCGATAGAAACGTAGAATTCCGAAGCACGGTTACGCTACTTTCATCGCGGATTCCTCACCTCTCGGCGGTTCCCTTCGAACCAGACTTCCCACAGTCGGCTTGCCGATCGAATCGCATTTATTTGCGCCTTCCGCGATTCTATCCGACGCCTCGTAATTCGAACGGATGTTTGATTTCGGCATAAATCGAGCGTGAATCGTTTGCCGATCGGAACCACCCCTGGCGGATTTCATTTTTCCGATTCCCTCGCGGCGGATCACGCCGTTCCTCCGTTTGAGAAATTTTTCGCCAATGTTCCTCGGCGAAATACACTTCCCTGTCGCGCTTCTCCGTTCGATGTTGCCTTACAACCCGTCGAATAAGCGAAGGAACGTGTAGCGCGCGATCGGTTGAGTTTTCCTGTGCCCTCCCCCTGTGCACCCTTGGTAAAACGTCTATTTTATCGAGGCGAAGGACTTCCATTGACAGCTCTACGATAACTCAGAGCAGCACGAGATCACGAAACGCAATAATCGAAACGGAGATCATTTTATAGCGACGGAGTAGCAACCCTTCGCGATTGCGCAATCCAGCCCCCTCACATCGGCAGGGTAGAAGCTTCACGAGCGGGGCACCGGGGGATAGCACAGGAAAACTCAACCGATCCTGACCTGGACGGTCCTTCGCTCGTTCGATGGCTTGCGAGGCAATATCGAACAGCGAGAATCGTATCGTTGTACCCCACGAGATAGATCTCGCGACGCGACGCCATCTTTCGCGATCGCGAGAACTTTTTGCCATCCCGTCGCAGACCGCACGATTAATCGACGACTGGCAAGTTAATGAACAATGCCTCTCAGACAAAAGTGGTCATTTCGATGGAGACCGATGGCGTCCATTTATTTCGACCGATCCCTCACCCCTCCCGTTCACCCCGGCTTCGTCCAACCTGTTCCACCTATCCTCGTCGAATCGCCCCTCGCTGCGTCCACTTTGCCTTCGATTTTTCCATCGTTTTCATCTTTTATTCCGTCCACTGACTTTCCTATTCCTTCCTCCGAGCTGCACGATCTCCACTTGTCCCGCTGATGCCGGTTCCCCGCTCGATTCTCCAATCCGCATGCATTATGAACGTTTGTCACATTCGCCAGCTCATATCAGTCGACCGCTGTCACGCCAAAACGTTTGTACGACTCCAGCCAGATTGCGTTATCGATTTCCAATGCTTGCTCAGCGCTACGTTCTATTGCGGTTGATGGACTCAAGTAGCTCCCGCGCTCGTACATCGCTGACTTTTAATGCTAACGCTTTTCACCAATTTCTTCATTAACTCCCACCCCCGAGCTTGCCGCTCCCTCGCCCTTCCCGACGGGCTATTGTCGCCCCCTCCGATCGGGACCAGTCCAGCCGAAGCAAAATCCGATCCTGGCCGTTCGTTGCGCGATCGATCGATCGAATATCCCGCTCTTTTCAATCTCGCCCGCGTGCCTCGATTATTTTTCCGATCTCCCCGGCCCGATAACGTCGATCCACGCGAAAATTGCTTGCCGCTGAAACCGGTCGAAAAATTATTTTTAATGACCGTCGCATGAAAGTCCCTTCGAAATAAATCGCCGAGCACGGCATGTTATCGCCTTTATCCCTTTCGGTTACGGTTTCCGGAAATTTTTCGGAATTTATCGCCCTTTGCTCGCATCGCGATTAGTTCGCGATGCGTCATGCAAGTTTCAAGAGGATTTTGAAAATTTTATGAAAGTCGCAGATGCGATGAATTGGAAACGAGTATTTTAACGTGGTAACGATTTCCAGAGTAGATGTGTTATTTAAATATGTTAAAGCGTATTTATTATCTTTCGAATATTGCAACGCACGAGTGATAAAAACGCCAGGGTAATTACGAGTCAGTGATTAAAGGCATCGGCGATTAAATGTACATAGAGGAAATTATGTAAAACGTAAATGTAACGGACGAACTGAAATGAAAGCGATAAAAGAGCGATATTTCAGAAGCTACTGGAATCGAAATCGATATCTTCGTTGATTTCCGTTCTTTATAACTGTTGCAGAAAATAACCGTTCTTTGAAACTGTTTCGGCAACCGGAATCGATACCGCGACAATTTTCAACCCCTGTTTTTCACCGTCCCTTTCAGACAGAAATGGATCATCAACTTTCGGAGAGTAATTCTTCGTTGGGAACCACTCAATTTTCTTCCTTTTTCCTTTTTCGTAAATTTAATTTATTATGACTTATCTCGTGTCAATCCTGTTGAGGACTTTCACGCATTTCCAGTTAGATGTTTGTTGTTTCCTTTTTAATTTACGGGTGATTATTAATACGCGAAAATTCCTCGTTTTACATATGTTCTACCGGTGTTGAAGACTATAAAGTGGAGCGTGATTAGCGAGGTATTGTATGGGTTGTAGGAGATCTGTAATCCTTGTGATTTCAGGGTGCCTTTTCACTCTGATACGACAAAATTGGGGTGTTTATTCAGCCTGATCCACGTACAGTTAGGTATAATTTTCTAGTTCCTGTTCAGCCATGTGTAGTTGTAATGTTCTCTCCATGTCCTCATTGTGCCCATACCACTGTGCATTTAAAGTTGTCCTCGAGATTCTTGTTCATACCCTTTCCCTATTTTCAGGCTTGGCTATAGTACTCCATAGACTGATCCCGTACGTCGAGATGAGCTTAATCATCGTCTTGTAAATTAGTGTACCATTGTTTATATTCACGAATGAGCCACCAGTTCTTTTTACCGATTCTAACTTTTATTAACTGAGACATCCATGTTAATTTTTAATTTAAAAGCACGCATGCCAAGTCGTGTCATTTCGTCCGTATGCTGAATTTTCGTCAACGTTATGCACGAAACACGTTACTACTAGAGCTTTAACTAGGACGTTAGTATAATTCACCCTAAAGAGATGTAGATGAAGCACCAAGCCTTTAGAGAATTTTTCTTTCAAGTGAACTTTAACCACCGAGATCATTCCTGTCGAGAGGTTACATTGAAAGGAACGTGTCCACGGAGTGGGTGGAAGAATATATGTTTATTCAACAATAGCACAGGAAGAACTGAGCAGATCGATTTGGACCACATAGGTCACAGTGATCTTCAGGAAAACCGGAGACAAAAGACCCGCTGTGACAAAAGCGAAACAATTGCACATCACGGAGGACCCGAAAACGGCAACTCGACCTTCGATCGCAACGAGAGCACCTAGTTCCCCTTTGCTCTCCCGTATAACGAGCGACGTCTTAACGAAGGACGAGTCAATTTTGCGCCGCGCATAATCTCGCTCAATTTGATCTACGAGCTCGCCACGGATTTCACGGCGACGCCGATGGTCCCGTCGCCATCTGCGCGGAGCGTTATTTCGTCGACAAAGACGCGCCGTGGAAAAACAGATTAAGCGGTCCGCAGGGAAAATCGGTCGCGACACTTTTTTGCCTACTGAAATTGCCAAGTTCCCCGCGCTTTCATCCCCCGCTTTTCTCGCCGACGTCGTCGCCACTTTATTATTCACCTCCTTCGCGAGTTACTTTGATAACCGCCTATTGTCGTTTCATTAATTCTAGCTCGTTGATTATCACTCTCCATTCCAAGTGGCTTCTCGCTTATTCAAAGTGATCGCTTTCTTGCCTCAGCTTCTTTTCACCCAACCCAGATGCCAACGCGAGTCTATCAAGCGAAGAGACACTGTCGAAAACGTCGCCTCCGAACTTGGGATAGATACGAAGACTCCTGTCCCAGCTAGGACTGCCGTCCGAGTTTCCGCGGACCTGTACTACTTACCCTGCTCACTCGCTTGCTCCGCTACTTAGTTTGTCGCTCGTCGCAGCTATCCTGAGTGTCTATACTTCCAAACTGAGGAAGTAAATACGATTATGCTTCACGCTGATTGTACATAATTGAAACCCGGATGTTTTGGTGTAGAATATCCTGTTTATGCGCCGGACGACGAGCCAGAGAAGATTTACAGCTGCAAATGTCCATCGCGCGAAAATAGAAGCGGAAACTCGTGTTTCCAGCACCATTCTTCCTCGTAACCTTGGATTTGCTCGCAGGTGGGACAGATAGAGAGTTAATCGGGGGCTCGCGTTCGTCCAGAGGGATCGGGCCCGTGGTGTGGAGGAGAAAAATGCGAGGTGGTCGAGACGAGTTGGTCCTTTAAACAGCGTGCGGTGCTCGATGTCGCGATAGCGGGATAATACGTATGGCCAACTGTTACCCGCCGACAGACATATCGCTCCCGCGTTGCTGTAGCTCGGAAAAAATCGCCGTCCATTAGTTTGCCGCGGCTGAAAAATGCGCAGCGCCGCGACGCGCCGGGACGGCCTCCTTCGGAAAAAATGAATATTACGCGGATTTATGCGGCGAGAGGGGCCGAAATAATGGGAAATCGGCGATGGCTGGGGCGAGAGTAGGAAAAAGCGCGGCCGTTCTATCGCGCCGGACGAAAAAGGGGTGGAAACGGGGTGGCGCGGAAAAAAGGCCAACCTCGACGCAGTCCCGGTCCAAGTGTTAATGTTTTTACTCGTTTTTCTCTCCCCTCTCGCCCCGTGCCTTGAGCGAACATTTGCATTTTACAGGAATCGAACGAGCGCGTACTCGGGGAGAACCGGCCTGTGAAATCTCGAAATTTCCTGGCCGCGTTTCCGAAACGCCCGGCGTCGCCGTCCCGACCGAGGTCGAACGTGAAACGACCGGGGAAACGCCAGTTACGAGCGAGATTCGCCGAACGGCCGGATACGCCGCTATTTAACTTGATCCCTGAGAATTTAAACGCCACTTGTCCGCCTCGAAACGTGTATTCCTCCAGAGGGCGACTTCTCCTCGCGTGCGTTCCATTATGGACGATTCGCCTCGCGATGGCTCGTAAACCAAACGAATATTCCTCGCACCTAGGAAATATTTCGAAAGAATATTTAATAAAATCGATACGAATAAAACTATTTCCTCGATTTTAAAATCGTTCCTGTGCAACGTCGATTATGCCAAGCTTTATTCGATTTGAACCGAGAAATTTCAGCTTCGCGCGTGATATACTGGAATTCGAAGACTGTCGTGATAGTCGTAAATAGGTGTAGATAAAAATGATTGAAAATATTTTATTGTCAGAGGGAATTCGTGACTTCGCAGTGTCTGGAAACTCGTAATTTATTTTTTATCCGAAAAGCCGATTATCTGGACGAATTTGCGACCCGATTAATTCAGATAATCGACGTTCTACCGTAATTCTTCTAATCAAATTTCGGACCATCCCTCAACCCCAGTAGCGCGGTTAGAGCTATTGTCGCCCCAGGCGGTCCCCAGTTCGCCACCCCTCGCAGTACAGCAAATATATCGCTCGCATTAAACATATTAAAAAGCACATTCCCGACCGCAGTTGCGCCACCGGTTAACGACTATTACGTGCATAGTCGCTAGAAACTAGTTCCTAATCGAGCAACAAAAATTACCGACACTCGTAAAAGAGAAATAAATCGTGCTTTACCCGGTACGGAAAGCTCTGCCCGGGGCGAGCTACCCTCTGCTCCAGCCCTATCCGGTAACAACCCCATTCGCGTCCAGTATAATACGCAATAACGATATGCATTATCGTGGAAATCTCGTCGGAAGATTACACGCCGATGTCAAACGTGATCAGGTTAATGGGATAGGCGCCGGTGGAATCGGGAGAATTTATTAGAATCCATTAAATCCCGAAACGCTTTTTTCCACCACCGACGTCTCTCTTTTTTCCAGCGTCGGCGTGCCGGTCAACTGGTCGGCCGATGACGCACGAGGTTCGCTGATTAACTATTCGATTTCCTCGTATCAGCGGCCGAATTTCAATTACCGAATTGAACCGTCGGTTTTTGTAAACAGAGCAAGAGAGGCACGCCGCCCGGGGGGATGGCTTTTGTCGACCGCACATTTACGACGAGTATCGGCCGTGTCCGCTGGCCTCGCTCCGATTCGTCCTTGTTTAACTTTTACGCTAATCTACTTACAATTACAGGCAGCGGATTTACACTGCAACGATATCGTCGCTTTGACGGCGACACGGTACACGTTCGGCTTTCACGATCGATCATCCCCGATGAAACCTCGCTACACCGGCGATGCAATCACCGGGCGTCGGTTATCGCGATTCATTTCTTTCTACGGATATAAATTGCTGCGACGCGCTTAGAGGACGACCAGCGATATCTTGTAGTTCGGGCAAATGATCCAAAATGTCGTTCGGATTACTTTTATAACGGCATCGATAGATGAATTTCTACTTTGTTCGCAAGTCCTCGGTAAACCCTCCGTTTGCTATAATAGAACTTCCAAACTTTCCAATAGTATCCCTGTCTAAGTCAGGATCTGCTGCTAGGTAGCCTTACCGATGGGTCCACTGGCAGGCCCAGGACGACACAGCATCCCTTCCTTTTCCTTTCCTTTATTTTCGTGGTTCCTTCAGCACCAACGCCACATCTAGATTACCTGCGACCAGTCGACAACAGCAAACGTGAAGAGAGAGACCCTCCCACAAATATATGAAAGAGGTAGATAGGACCCATCAGTGTGTGGTAATGGTTGACATGGATTTTAATACATATATATATGTAGGATATTTTTATGATTCTTGGGCCTTCCTCCTGGATAAGGGATAATAATCGAGATGAAAGGGTGCGTTTCGTCCTGGACCTGCTGATGGACTTATCGGTAAGATTACCTAGCAGGCCCTGCCTTAGACGTGGTACTATTGGAAAGTTTGAAAATTGTATATATAGGAAACGGAGGGTCTTTACCGAGCGAGGGAGTACCTGGAACCTCCTTCAAGTAGGAATTCATCTATCGGTGAGGGTGAGAATGATTTCGTCGTACATTTGTTATACTCGTTAATACAATTTGATTTATCTCCATCTCTACTATTTTCGTCATAAGTTTAGGATATCATACGAATCTTATCTTTCCATATTTGTAATTTGCATATTTGTGTCTTTCCATATTCGTAACGCAGCTCAATAAAAATCCAAGGAGAAACGTAAATCTATGTAGCCTGTCCATTAAGTATCAAAAAATAACACTAAAGTATCACATTAGCCATGCACGCTAAAAATGTTCGTTCTCTTTATCGTAATTTAAGCTGCGTCTTTGATAGACGTGTCAACAGTTCTTATTGGAAATTTCAACTGACGTTTCGCAAACAACGCGATATTTTCCGGATATCGTTTCGAGCTTTGGATACCGTTCAATCGTACCGATCGTGCCACTGCGTTCATTCGTTAATTTCATTCGAGCCCAGCTTTTGTTCGCGTTCCTTGCAGCCCCTACCAGCGCGTTTCCCCGATGTTTATTCATGGCGTGTAACGAGTGCGACTGCGGTATTTCGCAATTCCGTAATAGATGGAAAAAATATTTCCATCGCGTTAACAAACGTCAATGCGCGTTACTCGATGGAAGCAAGGTTGTCTCGATGGTTAAAAGACGGATTCCGTATTCCCGTTGCGCGTGACGGTGTTGCTCGGTTAATTTTCCTCGCTGTCATACTTAGGTTGCCAGAGCCGAAAGGATAACCGAAGTTCTCTTCATACCTGTTAATTCGATTCAGCGTACGAGTTTCCCGTGGCACGAGTACGTGGTGAGGATACGAGAAAGTTGGTCCCACGTCGGCTCGAGAATTCGAAACTTTTAGCTCGTCGCGACGCAACAAACAGCATTACCCAGGATCCTTTCGTTTCCTCTTCCCTTTCTAACAGTCACATTCATCGTCGCCTGCTTAAAACCTCGTTTTTCCAAACGCTTCCTCCTTTTTCCCCTTGCAAACGCGTGTATTTACATCTACGAGATACGTCTACAGGGTGTCGCGCGCAACTGGGCCCAGCTTTAGCTTTGAAACGTCAATGGCGAAACGTCAATTGTGCATTGCTGATTGTAATGCCTCAAACGGAATAATTTCTCTCTTTCTCTTGCCCATTCTCTTTATCGATAGAAATAATTCGTTCGCCAATAAAGAGTGTAACAAAATGTAACAAAATTCGAAATTTGTTCGTCTTTGGGCGACCAAATGTATCTCTGGAGATTAAATATTCGAAATTTGAAAAGTGAGAAATATAGAATACATATTCCTTTAGTATATCAATTCGCCATCTGCAATATATACTTACGAGTAAATCCGAACACACGACAAAAATTGTGAAAAATAGTATCGGATAATAATAAGATGATTAAAATCAGTACCAACGATAGCTTGTATAGTATCGTAGGAAATGCAGTTAAAATTATTAAAATTCTCTTTGACTGTAATAATTAAAATTCCAGAATTACAATTTTATACTTGTACTCTTTTTAAAAGTACGAAATTGCGGTCAGCGAATTTTTATAATTGCAGATAATGGGGAATACATTTTAATAATTTTGAAAACTTGTTAGTAATTATTAATTACTAGTAAGTTGATTTTAATCTTTTTACACCTATACGGTGTATTCCTGATCAATTTTTGTCACATGTTCGCTTCTGCTCGTCGCTGTATATGACAAGTTATATATGAATGAATATCTGAACATGGTCGTCGAGAAACAGGTCCTGGAAACGTCGAAGAGGCTGAAGGGTCCACTGGAAAAATTCGGGAAACAAAGTTTCGCGAGTCGATGCCTTCCCCTCTCTGTCCCCGAGAAAAAAGGACGAAAGGGGGCATCTACGAGCCCCTATCCGGTCCTCGAGCTCCCTAAGATTAATCGTCGATGCAGAATCAAGCGGAAATTGCTTGTATTCCTGCAGGTCAGAAGCAAGCGATTTTCAAAGCAAATCGTAGAGCTGGAATCGCGTTCCCTCTGATCGGCCGGAAATCGTGCAGCTCTCTCCATAAGCATCCCTGTGTTCGTTTGCCCGTATTTTTCCGAGGTCTTGGTACGTAATAGTATGTGACATCCAAATACAATTTCCAAAATGTATGACACGTGATTCGTATCGCGTGAAATCGAGGAACTCTCTTAGGACTTTACGAGACGCTTAGGGTTAATCCTTCATTTCCATTGATCTAATTTAATTTAACAGAAGTGAATAACAGATTTAAAGAAATATGCAAATGCAGTGAAACTTTGAGCAGCATCACGAAATACGTTTTTAATTATAAATTAATTGATACTGAACGCCGGATATAATTAACATATATTTGCATATTGCACAGGAGGTCACAAGAGTATTTTCGCTATTATAAAGCTGAAATGGAATTGTCAAATTAGCTGTGACGTTCTGGATTATTTAGTCCACGATGTTCTTCATACATTGGCGACTTTAAGCCATGGCAACTGTTCATTCTCTCCACGCATTCCCAAAAATCGAAAGCCCAATTCAAGAGGACAACGGTCTATTCCTTGGCTACCAGTGTCCCAAGACTCGTGGACACTTAGGTCTCCCAAAATACTATTCGAGCTAATCCTTAATAAAAGATAGAAAATCCTTGATAGAGGAAGTCACAATTATTCCCAATTCGTTGGAACTTTGGCCTCCATCAGAAGACCTGAACTTCGTATGCCTATTTTCTTGCACTCAAAGACCAACGTTCCACGACTCGCAGAGACCTACGCTTAGGTGCATAGGGATTAGGAACTAATCCCTAATGGAAAGATTAAAATTCCCCAGAAATGAAAAATTGTTTGAATTTGTTTAACTTCTACCTACACACCCTTCAACCACCCTCCAGCCACCGATAGAAAGAAATGCACCCCTCATTTACTCACCTCGTTAATCAATCACAGCAACATTCGAATTTCCAAAAACACGAAGACACGAGATCTCACAATCAGACAGAAACAAAACCAAAAACAACACCTCGAACACACTCTTGCTCGTCAATATTAATTAAAGTTTTACAAATTTTGTCAACTAGTTTGCGTTTGTAAGTCGTGAACGTCGTCTAATATTTTCCTCTCAAAGAAAGCTTCGGATGAAACAATCTGCAGCTTGAGATGACCGGCGCGCCAATCAACGTGTTAATCCATTGGTATGTTCGTCGTAAAAATAGTCCAGCATCTTCGCCGACCTCGTGAAGGTAGATTGCTCTCGGAATTACACTCTGGAGCCTACGTTTGATCCTTGGAGTGGACCTAAGTAGCCGTTGCTGGAACGCTCGTCATAAAGCTAAGCAAACAAGTCCATAAAATAGCACTCGGTCCGAGGTACGCTCGGGGAAGTAATCCCGTGGACGGAGTTGGCGGGAAGGAAACGATCGGCGCGGAAATTCCGCGGGGTCGCAGGGCTCTCTCCTTAGCAGCAGCAGACGGAATTTTTCGTCTAGCTCGAGGGGTGTCGGTCTAGGGTCCGGGTAGGGGTGCACGGGGGTGCGCGCAGCTAGGGGTAGAGAAAGCTGGATCAATAGTCCCGTTGCCGCCTCACTCAATTTGCTCTCCCTTCCTTCTCCCGAATTTGTGCGAGTTCACTCGGCAATGTTCATTAACCGAGATACCCTCTCGCTGTCGTTGCTCCACTCTTTC